>NW_026562383.1:7440000-7735000 GCF_027474105.1 Poeciliopsis prolifica
TCAGTAGGTTTTTCTGCCTCCCCCAAACCAAGTTAAATGAAAGAATGTTCTTTTAAAACACTACAAGTCAAACCACTGAAAGTTACTACTGAGAATTCGACATAATGATATTATTTTTTACTTTAGTAATCAGTGTCTGTTGTTCGGTCTTATTTGGGTATATGTTGTGAAAGAGATAGCACAAATATATGGCACTAAGGTTACAATTTTAGATATGTCTATTGCCTAAAAGCAAAAAACATCTAATACCGTTGAGAGCAGCTTTCATGCACGGTGCTTTGAATTTCTGTATTTCTAACAACCGGAGGGGAGTTTCTGGCTTATGTAGTAGAGCAGTTTGAAAAGCAAAACAACAGGAAGTCCAGCTGTCTTCTTTTCACAAACTTAGGACTTTGAGATGTCTCTGACAGATTGCTCGAAGCATGAGCATGCGGATTCGATCTTGCTGTTTCCACAGAACTTACAAGCTTTGACTTTCCTTCCACAAACACACCCTGCCTGTTTAGAAATAATGTATTTAATCAATAATTATGTTTTAAGTTATGTTGGTGCAGGTTTGTTTTACTGTCCTACAGTAACTTCAATACAATTATTTTAACACAATCTAGATATCAAATCCCTTTTGTTACGTTGTTTATTCTGCATGCGGTGTTACATTCAAAGCTAGAGCAGCTTATGCATTTAATGACGCAGCTCACTAGATCAGACGCTGCGTATTAAGAAAAAAGATGTCAAAAGCCATATTTGGGGCAAAACTAAGAATGGCCGTTTTTAGCATATATAGTGCCAAATCTGACAAAATACAAACTGTGTGAAGGAATCTCTAATCAATGAAACACGTCTCTCTAGTAAAAGGGATCTTTTTGGATCACAATGAGACAATCTGCATCAATACAGTTAAATTAAAACAAGTAGAATATCCCAGGCTACATACTTTCAGTTATAGGCTTAGTCAAAGTGCAATAAAGCATTAAAAATCTCACCAGTTTCTTTTCAGAGACAAGGTAAAGCATTCATGCATCTCAAACATCCTTTTAAAGAAATTCTATCCAGAATCATTCAGTTCAGTATTTAATTTGTTTTAATGTTTCGAATTAGAAATTATTAGTTGCAGTTAAAGCTAATTAAAATCAAAAGCCGTTTAGTGCAGATGAATTATACTATGTATAAAAATTATTTAAGCATACCAGGGATTTTTGTTGTTTTTGTTGCCAAGGATTTGGCTAACCCTATGAAGATTAATATTAATCACCACAAGAGGGTAACTCAAGAGCTATTTCCTTTTTTTCTTCAAAATAAGAGTCTCAAACGTAGGTGTCAAGTTTGAAGAATGTGCCGCCATACATGAGACTCATAGTAATACGTTAAACATCATTCACCAGATGAGGCGCTCCTGGGATAAATCTTCACCAACTGAGAAATATTGGGGGGGAAATAAAAGAGCCTCACAATAACTCCCCAACCGAGCTATTAAGTATTGAAAGATGAAGTGTTTGAAATAAAGAGCCTAGTATAAGTTCAATATGGCAATAAATTTCCCATTAGAATATTTCTATAAACTTGGACTGATCTAACCAATCTGTAGTTTTTGCTCTTGTGAAATTGTTAGATTTTTACTATTTGATAATTCACAGTAATGTGACATTTTGTTTCAACTTCGATCAATAAATGAAAATACCGCTATTCTACTAAATGACACAATTTAAATTGTCATATTTATTTGCAGAATGTGAGAGAAGTGCGGCGTTTTATGAGCATAGACTGAGATCATGTGTAAAGCTTTTCATTTCTGGCCGTGGCTTTTCCATGAATGTCTGACTGTCAGTGAGGTTTGTAACGACTCTAAGTCATCAGTACTAAACAGCTTGCTGTGTGTGTATCTATGAATTTCTGTCATGTACAATAGGATCACAATGATGCAATTGTGCCCATTAACAGCACTTGCTGTCAATTTGGGGTTATTGGCAGATGGCAGAAGTGACCATGTAATTGATTATTGGTTGCTGCTGTCAAACTCTGCAGCTTATGTCCCAAATGAGTCATAAATGCACTTTAAATATTACGGTGTCATGATTCAGATCATTTATTTATTTATTTCAAAATATTGCAATTAGACCGCCGTCAACTTGAAATTGTCTCAGCTGAAACTTTTTTACTGCTATCTAATTATCCAATCCCTGCTAATGACATAAATACAAACACACACACACAAAAACAACAACCAGACACAATAAAATAATTGTCCAAGGTCAACTTGAACATTTATCAAGCAATAAAAATAGCACACCTATGGAGCTTTACTAAAGCCCTCCTGTGTGCGACTATAATTTCCACATGTCACACAGCAACAGTTGTGCATCACCTGCTTCCTCGTTAATGGATATGTTTGTTTGTCAGATTGGCCTCTGTTGGTGGTATTGTTAGGAATCAGCTTTTCCATAATAACGTGTCACTCTAGCCATTATTACAGTGACACTGTGCCCAGTTTGTGTTTTTGGTCAGAGCCGTTTTGTCAGCGTAATATTGGAAATAATCTTTACAGCTTCATTTAGGCCAATGCTAATTGCATGCCATCCCTATGAACCTCCACGACCAGACTGGAAAGCATAATGACCCACATAAGGCTCAGTGCTCACTCAATTATCTGCCAACTGTTTTGTATATGTTCAGATTTTATTCAGCTTGGCAAGATTCTGCCCGGAGCTTGTTAACATTGTTTGTGTGTCTCAAACAACACAGAGTATATTTAGCATCAGCTTGGGGCGATTCAGTAATTACCCGTCATGATAGTGCCATCTATGTCATGACATTTGAATTCAGCAGTTATTCCTCCTCTGTAACCTAGTACAAATGGATAAAAAGTTCACACTTTTATTTTTCCGACAGCTAGCATTTAAGAGCTGGACTCTACCGGCCAACTTTATGACATTTGGACTTTAACTGCTTAAACCTGGTACAATTATTAGACAATGTTTGACAATGTTATACGCTGTGTTACAGTTATGCTGTCGAGGTAATGTTTTCATATAAAGACCCATTTAATAAATTAGAATGCTGCTGAATTATTTCAGGAATTTTATCACAAAGTGAAACACAATATATAGACTACTCTAACACAACTGGATGCGTGAAAGTCTTATTTTTATTTATTTTTTTTAAATAAAGATGACTTTGTGCTTGCAGATAATAAAAACTTGAAATTTAAGATTAGATCTTTACATGATACTAGTAACAGAAAAGCATTCTTCATGCACAAATATGGGTCAGATGGAAAATATTTAAGGATTACTTTCAAAAGCTACTTTTTATTTGACAAAATTGGCCTCATCTGAACGTATATTTATTTACGGTATTTATTGAGTATAACTGCATAACCTGCTTTTAAAATTAGTACTTACAGTGCCTTTCAAAAGTATTAACTTATTTGCAAGTTTTATATTTTGTCTTGTGGAAATGCTAACCTAATTGGGCTTCACTGATGGTTTTAGTTATAGAGCTGCAGAAAAATGTAAAACCCTGAAAAACGTGCCGTGCATTTGCATTCAGCCTCTTGAGAGAATCAGCTATTTCTGCACCTGAAAATTCAGATCTTTGTAGCTGTGGCTGTGTGTTTTGATGGTTCTTCCAGAATATGAACCTGATGCCTTGGTTACAAATCTTTAGCACCCTGTAGCAGGTGTTGTGTTTTGGACTAGACCCCCATGTTTCAAATGGCTGCAGATTAAGCCACATTGCTTCTGCCAAACTACAAAAAAAGATTTTCAATAACTTTCGTTCACTATAGACTTTCCATTTTGAAACTCTTCCATTAAGGCCAAATTTGTGGTGGGCGTGTGTTACACTTGCCAGGTCAATAGATTCTTCAGGATATTTCTATTACTTATTTTTCTAATGGATTTATCAGGCAGATGCAAATTCAAGTGGATTAAAAAAAAAAAGGAAACAGTTTTAAAATCCAGGAAACCCAAATAATTACTCCCTAAAGGTAAGAATAAAAACAACCAAGTAACGTTTTTCTCTTGGTTTGATGATAAAAACGTCTTCAAGAATAATGAAGAATAATTAAGATTACAGTTTGTTTTCTGCTATTGTTTGGCTACGTTGTGAGAAACTGAAATCATTCCCCCCCTCCTTAAAACACTCTGTGATTTTCACATGTAGCTAATTTGCCCCAGAGTTTTGCTTTAACCCATCCCCTGCATTTCTTTTGAGTGACAAACTCTGCTTTATTACTGTGACTTAGAAAGCAGATTATTCATACCCTGGAATCTAGTGGCATAACTGAGTCATGTATGTTTTAAACATAACCTCGGGTTTTCCTATATTGCTGTGTGTTAGGTACGGTAGCAGCCCCTGGGTCCTTTCAATTACCAGAGTTTGCTTTCTGCTGCTGCCGGCAGAATATCAAGTGAAGCCCAGCTGACTCTGTGTGGACCTATTAGGAAAGGATTAAACTGGCTTGCAACTAATAAAGGCCATGTTGCCGTATTCATATATGGACTTTATGAGGCAGGTTGAATAATTACCAGATCCGTCAATGGAGAAAAATGTGTATGGGAGAGTGAAAATAGATTAAAAACAAACAAACAAAAAAAAACAAAAAAAAGGAACCTTAATGTGGGAGTTGAAGAATGGTGTTGCATGTAGAAGAAAGTAGAAGAAAGAATGAAAGTAGAATAATGTGTATATTTAATCAGTCTATCTGGATGTTATTATGCTAATGAATGATCCAACCTGTCATAGCACATTAAACATTAAATCAGTAGGTTTAGCTTTACCCGTGTTTTACAAAGATTCAGTGTTTTGTTTTGTTTTTTTTGCTCAGGTTAAACACAAGAAACTTAAATTGTTTATTCAGTGGACGGTTGCTATTATCTAAAAATGGTCCGCTTATGCATGCTTTATTCATCAATGAGGTGTTTCTTTTAAGACCCTTAGGAAAACTTCACTAAATGATTGTATACATAGCTGAAAAATAGCATGTTGAGTATTTAAAGAGCCCCAGAGGCATCTCTTATACACTTACACAATGTTAATTCTCTGAAGTAAAATGCTGCATTTCTCATTGCACAAAGAGAGAGGCACATTTGAGGAGGTGTTTTGACATTCTATTAACTAGTGTGTCACTCTACTTACTACTTTTATTTTTAATTTACATAAATATTTGGTACTGACAGTTTTTCTCCTTCAATATTCTTATTATCACCGATCGAGTATTTAAAATTCTAACATATCCTCAATAGGTTTGCAAATGACCAAAATCAATTTCTATTGATTCTGGTTTTCAGGGGCACATTTAATGTGGCAATGTATTAAAACCAGGTTTTAATTCCTTGACTTATTTTTTTTTTTTTTCTTTCCTTTCTTAATTCAGGGGTTGCTGTTTCTTAAACAGATGTTCTTTCTTTTAGTGTATTAAGTGATTAGCTTACCTCAGGCAAGGTCGAAAAAGTATTTTTGGCAGCAAGTTTACCATTAATTTTTCAAGAATATTTTACTTGTTGAAAGTGCTCATAGTTGCCAGACGCAGAAGTCAAAGCAAAATGGGAAAATTTCAACAATCGTGAGAATTTTAAAACTTTTTCTCCAAATTTTGATCTTTACGTAAGAGCAAGAAGGATAAATTGTGTCCAAGCGCAGATGTGTTTAACTGGGTGTCCAGTTCGATCTGGCTGAGGCTTGCCACACTATTAAAAGCAAGCAAGTCAAGATGTTTAAACAAGAACCTGGAGCCTCTGTTTGTGAGCAAAAGTAGCTTTTACTGGCTTCTCAAACACCAGTGAGTGGGTGGAGCATGTGAAATGTCTTTCAGCAGTGGATGTGGTTGACAGGCTACTGTTTACTTAATTATTAGCTGGTAGAGATGTTAACAGGGGTATTGATGATCCTTAATTGACCATATGGCTGTTTGTTTGTCAAGCTGGAAATTGGCCAGAGAGCACACTGATAGGACCTTCGCATGCACTCATGTGTTGTGCAAAGAAACTTGAGCGTATACGCGCACATACGCATGCAAACACAAGGCCCACTCCACATATAATTTGCAGTGCTCCTAATGCTTTACCACAAGGCATCAGCGCATCTCAGAACATTAATACCATTATGCTGCACAGATTTTCTTGCTGACCTTGCTGCTCGCTAATTTGGATGTGCTTATGTGTTGTCAGTCGTGCATGAAAGAGTTTCTCCCACAGTCCACGGTTGCCGCCACCTGCTTGTTCAAGATTCACCCTGCAGGTGCTGTTAGCTTGTGAAAAGCCAATTAGGTCTGCCTTTAATCAGATGCAACTTAACACTCTTTTTATTGTTCTCACTTCATTAATGCAGTCACACTTTTTAACTGCAGGTCACACTTTTTAATCCTTAGTCCTTTTTCTTTACTGAGACTTCTAACAAGTTTTTGTTAAAAAGCACTCTGGGTGGAGGAGCCCTGGCATGCCAATTGTCTGTGGGTTTTTTTTTTTTTTTGAGAGAGAGAGCCTTATAAATTATTGAGAGATACATGCAGGGGTTAGCTCACGCTCCAGGATCAACCTTTTTTCTGCTTTAATCATGAAGTTTTTTTTTTTTCCCCTCCCAGTTTTGCGTTTGTCAACAAGAACAAGATGCTTTAGAAAAACTCTCAGCCAGCCTCAAGGACCGAAGGTGGAGATCAATTGATGCGGTTCAATCTGGTGCAAACAGATTGCTGAGGTCTGTAAGATGCATGCTGGTGCTGTTCTGCTGAGCCCAGACATCGTCGATATAGCAGATTTTATGATCCATCCAATCTAATCAAGCTGATTTTAGAGTATTTACTAAAATTATTTCTACAAATTCTGAGATGTTGTTCAGGATTTAGGTTGTGCTACTGTTTTTTTTTTTTTTTGTTTTGTTTGTTCCTTCTTGGCATTTCAATACAGTCCCAGGGATATTTTAATTTGTTTATGGAAGATTAAATATTTGCTTAAGCATTTATCATTTATTTTGAAAACTTGTTTATCAATCTCATGTCAGCCAACTCGTGATTGGTGTTCCAGCAAATTGGATTTATCTCAGTGGAAAGTTTGTGTGTCTTGAAATGCAATTCAGCAAATTTTAGTTGGACTTTAAACATCTGAGCTTAGCTGCATGATATTTTTTTTGTGTTTGTTTAGTTATTTTTGGCATCTTCTGCCAGGTTCTCCTGGCAGAAGATGATCTAGTTTGAACTGGAGCTGGTAATCTTGGAAACCTTTTCACATTGAGGCCACTCAATTATGAGAAAAAAATATATGTATATTTTGGTTAATATTAAATTATTTTTGCAATTTTGTCATCTAGCTATAAATATATGTCATATAGATTAAATTTGTTTTACTGACATTTATTTTCTCTTTTTGCACATTTCTAAAACATAATCTCTAAATGCTATTATCCTTAATGTAGTGTCTTTGTGACCTGGTGTCGTACGGTTTATTTAAACGTTGCATAATAAGGTAGGAACCAGTGTTTGGGTAATCATTTATATTGAAATAATTCTTCTTGGCAGCAAATTTTATGCTGATAGAAAAATCCTGTAATTTCTTTTTGTTCAATGGCGGAAAGGAAAATAAATTTTTGCATGAGGAAACATATTTGTATGATGAGCCATTATAGACAGAAAAAGAGGAGGACATTTTGATATTAATTTCACATATTTTCAAGAAAAGAAACTTGGATAATCTTTGAAGTCAAAAAGACATACATTTGCAAAAGCAAAACGACCATTTCCCATGACTATAAGCATAAATTATGATTTAAAGACTTCCTCTAAGACTCAGGTGGTGAAATTATGAGATGGACATCTGGATATATTCTGAAGAATAAATGGTCCAGGCTCTTTAACTACATCAGAAGACACTATTTGAGACTCAGCGCAGCCATGATCCAGATTTTTCCTCTCTGCTAGACATATTATCTGGATCCTTTTTGAAGTGTTGGGTTGTTTTTTTTCTTCCAAATTTCAGCATTTATGCCATGGCTACCCTGGAAATGCTGGACGTTTCAAAATAAGAGCGCATGAACATAGCTTAACTCCCCCACTTACAAGTGAAAGCGAGGTGTGCCGTGCCAATGCAGGGAAAACAAATTCTGTCAGGGTAAGTACCTTGGGACGACACCGGCCAAAATGGAATTGGATGTTAAATCATGTTGCTCGGTTTCATTAGCAAACCTTAGCATATCATCTCAGAGTTCTCCAATGTTCTCTGTATTGCCCACTAAACAATTTGCGCCTCTGACTTTGTGAACCCAGTTGATTCATGATATGATGCTAGTTAGACCAAATAGGGCTCAGGAGGGGGAACGCTTTGCTATGACTGGTCATTAAGGTTGGAGGAGACATAGAAGAGGGTTTGTGTGAAACAGATGGGAACGCACTCTGCCAAGCGCTGCCCTACGAGACTTGCTCCTCAGAGACGACTTCGCCCCGTTTGAAAATGAGAGCATCAAGTATAAAAGGTATAAAGAGCCTAAAATAAAAAGAGAGTTAAAAAAAAATCAAAAGTTCATAAAATAAGTAAACAAGTCTAACAAAAGAAAACCCCATTTTGAAATGAAGACATAGATAAAATAGATACACAAAAAATCCTGTCCAAATAAACTTGGACAAAAAAGCTCCGCATTAAAACATTTTTTTTTTATAAATTTGCTTTTAAAAATTTATCAATTTTTGATGGCTTGTTGACTAATTACTCATTAACAACAGTTTTTTTTTATTTATTTAAGTTTGAACCAAACGAGTCTCCGTAGATTCTATGAAAGTGTCTTATTTTTGTCAATGAAAACCCAGATTCATTAGATCACATTTGCATATCATAGACCACAACAGAATAGTGTGTTTTTATGTTTTTGATTTTGTGTAACACAAAGTGTAATATGGCAAAAATAATTGTAACAATAACTGTTTTGCTGTTGATTTAATTGTTTTGTGATTTCTGGAAACCAAAAAAAAAAAAAATTGTCCAGATCATCAATTATATTGATCAAATTGATGATATTTCATGGCACTAAATAAATGGAAAACAGCTTATTTATGCCAACTGTTGCAACAAAGTCACCTTAGTAAACGTTCGTGCAGGGACCTCTGCCGTTCTCTGGTTCACTGGGTCAGCATAAGTTGCTTCATATGCAAACTGAGCCTTTATCAAAATGTAAATGCTGCCTGCCTTTTGTGTCTATTCTTCTTTTTTCCGTTCTGTTGCTTCATCCGTAACATGAACGAGTCTGCTCTTTTACTCTTAACCTCAAAGCTCGCTGCTGTCATCCTGTTTTGTTAATATTAATGCTTTTCAACCAGTGTTTATCCAACGCTCTCCCGAACCTCTCTCTGTCTAGTCTCGATACGTGCAGAGCACACATGAATCTAAAGGGGGCTGAGAGCAGGTGTGCAGCTGGCTGACTATTGCTGCTGACTCTCATAACATCATACTGAAGGTTAGTGGCGAACATATGGGGTCGAGGAATACAGCTGATGGTCTTCCACCAGCTCTAAATTCTGCTGCGGGTCCAGGCCAGGTGCTTGGTAGCATATGGCCTTAGAGAACCAAAATTTAGAGCGTTGCACCAGTGTATTAGCTCTGATTTCTAGACGAAACAGGAAAACGCGTGAAATAAATCGAGGAACGATTCTGAGCAGTTGGACTTTCAGCAGCCAGATTCCAGTGCATCTGTCTTTGACACGGAAAAAAAATGAAGGTGGCAAATTTCTCTGACTCAGAAAAAAAAAAAATAATAAATTGGACACAGGCTTACTCTCATAATTCTTGCCCTCCCAAGAGGTGCAGCAATGACTTGAGTAAGTCTGTAGGTCAAACTATTTTTTATCCTACCACTTGGCCTGGTCACTCAGCAGCTGGGTGGGAACTTTAGAGAGAACGTTCCTGTGCGTTCATCAGAGAGATCCCTTTAGTTCTGTTCAGGGATTCTTCTGTCAATACATCTCTCTTCGTTTCCCCCCCAGTTCTCTTTTCCAACCTTTTCTATGTTTCTCATTTCCCTTTTTTTTTATCCTTCTAGCCTCTCCTTTCTTGTGCAAGCACAGCACAACTTCTCTTTTTCCTGCTAAGACCAGGAAAGGCGAAAAGAGAGAGAAAAAAATCCAATAAGCATAAGTCTCAGCTTTGCGTTACCCTGTCGTGTCTGAGATGTTATTTAAGCGTGACACGTGGTCGATTTTTCCATTCCACCAGGATGCCCTCGCTCCACTGTGCGAACATCACCTCCACCTCCCCTCCTTACTTCTACTGCAAAGTAGATTCAATATGAACATGGCTCCTTGCTTTGGCTCCTGCCTTCCCGGATTTGGTTAGTGGAAAAGGGTAAATAGGCAAAGGGTGTGTGTGAATAATGCAAGGCGAACATTAAATGTCAAGACTAAAAATTCACTATTTCCCCCTATTGTCTTGCTGGCATTCACAGCATGTTTTATGCATTTTTTAATTAGCAGTGGCGTCTCAGAGGAGGGAAGAGGAGGAAGCGGGCTGCTACTGCAAAAGCTTTCTTCTGTAAAAGAGAGGCATTTTAAGAAGCTATAGAAATGTGTTTATAGACTACATTTTCTAGTCTTTTGAAGTTTAAAACATTTATTTTTCTGTTTATTTTACATCCTGTATGCCTTCATTTAGAGACACACTTTCTAGGGATGATATGGTAACTGGCATCATGAGGTATTAAACTTTCAGGAAGTTGCAGTTTAAAGTCATTATACTATTGTTTGTCTGGGACTCCTGACCCGGCGTGAGAGGAGTCATTTCAATCTGGAGAGACTCAGACCCAGAAAGAAAGTGATTAGAAAAGTTTATTGACATGCATAAATTAAGTCTTTGGCGCTCAGGCCCCGGCTAAGGACATCGAGCTGTGATTGCGATAAGCTCGGATGAACATTCCCAATGCTGATAGGAATGTCATCCCCCGGGACCCAATACTGGTGGTGGAGGTCGGTGAACGAAGTATGCCTGGAGAGCCAGGTCAGTGGAGGTGGAGAAGGGGTGGAGGTGGGTTGAGCGCAGCAGCGAAGCGGAAGACGCCTTGGATGGACGTCCTTATCAACTGGGGCATGGTCGATGATTGGCCTGACATGTCTTGGTCCAGCATTGATAGGCCATCATTGATTAGCGGGATGCGCCGATTGGATGATGCAGCTGGGGCTAAAGAGTCTTCCAGTTTGAATTTACGCCGAGGCTTCATTTCATTTGTCAAGTTGTGCGTTACAACGTTTACTTGATTTATGTTTTGATATGAAGCTGTTTTTATATAAGTCAGTTTTTCTCTTTTAAAAGTGCTTATGAATAAAGTTGGCTTGGCCTGCGGCAGATTGTGGCTATGGTTTAACAATTTGAGGTTTCCGGGATCGCTCTAATTTATAATACCACATTGCCCTGCCCCCACATGTTGTGCATTAGTGCATTGGTTGTGCAAAAAAAAACACACACAAAAAAACATTAATTCTGTAAAAGGTTCTAGTTTAAAAAACAAACGAAGAGGGAAAAAAATGTGTTTTTGGTTTGTGTATTAAGGCAAAAATAACCTTCAAATCTCAACTTTATTATTAAAAATCCCTGTGGATTAAATATTTTTTTATACTGTATTTTAGCAACACTAGCAATGCACGATGCTATTCTGCTTTGAATGAAATCAATCAATTTTGAAAAACTGCTATGTAAAAATATCTTGACCTCCTGCTGTGCTCCTGTGGTGTTTTTAAATCTACGTTATTTTAATGCAAATACACCTTACTAGCCTTACTTCCTACTGCCTTTCAAGGTTGTAGAACAAGCATTTAGCATTCTGTCACTCATTCCTGAAAGATGAGCTTTGGCACAAGAATATGAACAATGTAGTTCAGTAGCTACATTTTTAATTGTCTTCTTTTTTGGTGGCTGAAGCTAACAGGGGAATATAGCAGGAGATAGTTGGTCAAAGTAGTACAAATAAAAATAAACAAAACATTCTCTAATGTAATAATTGCAGTGATATAAACCTGCAAACAATTATTGCGATCGCATAGAATGATTAATAAGTGACTAATCTTCATGCAACACATGTAATGCACAGCGTGTCTGGCTAAATTACCTGTCTGGAGGAAAAGAAGAGCATAATAACAGTATTCTCCTTAACTACTGTGAGAAGTTTTATTTTTGATTTTTTTTACTGCCGCTCAATGTGAAAGTTTTCATCAACAAACACTGCAGGCGAAATTGAGTTTAATTAAACTTTTACTTTGAGTTTCTCAAGCTCACAAAGTAACATCCAGTTCTGCTTTGTGTGGTACACTGGGAAATGATTGGTCCACAGTAAAACTAATTGAAAATGAAGGCGTTAAGGGCACAGAAGCACCATTTGCAGCCTTGGCTTGAGAGGCTCCAAAGGCTGTCATTGTCTCCTTTTATCAACATGTTTGCTAAGCCAACTAAAACACACTTCCAAAGAAAATTTCAGGACTTCCTCTTACTGTTTGGGACAGAAAAACCAGGCTTGAAGTATTTTTTTTTTTTTTTATTTTTTTGTATTTTCAAATGAAAATCTTACAATAACAGAGCAGGGACTTTTTAGTGGCTGCACTAGATTAAAACTCCTATGTTCTGGTGAATTCTCTGGTTTCCAGAATATATGTTTCTTTATCCTTAATGTATAGAAATATTTTAAAGCTTATTGAAGATACAAACTGCGTTTGAATATTTTTTAAATTTTGTCCCTGACAATATTGTTCATGTCCTTTGCAGAAGGGGCAGAACTTAATTAATCACTCTTTCAGATTGTGATTTCATATCCAAAGAAGCCCTTATCAGAAATAGGGGTGTTATTCATTGCTGAATTTCTCTGCAAATGATTCTTGCCTGTGACAACATTCATCAAAACGAGACATTGCATAACCAAAGCAGGTACGTTAATTTGCACCAGTTTTACTTCTGGGCAGCGCAACACATACAACAGCATCAAAATCCCCCTTCATCAAGGCTGGATCTGGCTTTTAGTTGCATAAATACGTATATCCGTTTTAGATGACTTCCTTAATTACCTTTTAAAACCAGAGTAATCTCATGATTCATTTGGCGAAAATTAAAAATGCACCTCCCTGAGTAGCATTTTGCTTTTCTTTCTTCTTTTTTTTTTCCATGTCTGAGCCTGCATTTATCCACCTGAAATTAATTCCCTAATTTGTTTGTAAGATACACAGGGAATACTAGAGATCCCAATCCACTTAAAGCATCTTGTCTGCTACTTTACATTTCTGTTCTGAAATGCTGATTTGTCCCCAAAGAGTCCTCCCTGCAATCCTGCTAGTCATTAACATTGAAATGAAGAACGAGTCTCGGCTTTTCATGAGGGGTCTGTAAAAATCTGTAAGGCGTTCCTGTAGTGTGTGTGTGTGTGTGTGTGTGTGTGTGTGTGTATGCGTGTTTGCTTTGGCTGTCTAATGAAACCAAGATTAGAAGGAGGGAAAATTTCATGTTCAATGCTGAGAATTCACACTCAAGCCGTGGTGTGGCGTGCACTGCTAACACTTACTGATACGTGTCGAGGCGTTTGATGACATGCTTGTCCAAACACACAAATCAAAAAGCTGAAAGCTGCCTGGCATGCCACAGTGGTGCAATCTCAAACACTCATCCCTCTGTGTATTACAAATGCTACTCAATGTATTTTCTTTCCTTTTTTTTATATTTGCTTTCAAAACCTTTTGATAAAATAATTTCATGTTGATCCTCTTCAGGGCTCCACAGTTTTTCTAAGCTTTGATTTTAGCAGATATGTGATTTTTATATGTAGGCAATATTTCATAATTTCATTTATAGTAGCTTCTATAAAAGCTTTTGTATAATGCAACCATCACAAACACGTGCTACACTCTCAGGTTTCCTCTGGTTGATATGTGGGATGCAGAGTGTGAAACTGACAGTGCATCTTATGACATAAAAGGTTTTTGTTCGTATCGGTGCACACTCAAATCTTTGTGCATATTACCTAAAAAAGAAATATAAAAACTTGGCTTATAAAGAGCAATATATCTGTTGCTTATAAAACTGTGGGACTCTAAATTATATTGTTTGATGCTGTAGGCATATTCACAATGTTCATTTTGATAATTTGGTTTACTTTTAATGCCCTGTGACTGAATTAGTGAACGTTATCTTTAGGTGTAGTGGTCATTATGTAACATTTACTTGCATTGACATTAATAATGTCGCAAACTTTTGTTTTTCCCACCTCACTTGTTTAGTGAAGTGACATATTTCAGGTATAAGGGTTTTTGATTAATTAAATCTTTATTACTTTCACAAATAAGCCAGTCCCTTGACAGCTCCAAATATGGTACATCCTACAAATCAGAATAAATTTAACCGTCAAGGACTTGTATGCTCAAAGAGCACTTTGTGCATTAGTTACTGAATAAAGTAATTAAATATCCTGATAGAAAACTGTTGTGTACAGCTTCCAAGCACTTATTTAAGATTGAATATTTGTCTGGCAATGTACCACACAACAGATGATTTGTCACAAAATATCTGAAAAAGCAATGCGGCCTGAGTACAGTTTTTTTTTTCTTTTGTGTCATGTTTTTTTCATTATTCAGAAGTCAGAATGAGTTTTCTGTTGAAAATACAACGAGAACCCTCTGATAATTCAAGCTGAGTCTTTAGAGCCTATAGAGCCTTTTTGCTCTGTCAGGTAGATTGTAATGAAAGCTACACCTGCATACTAACTATTACAACTTGCCATGATTTGTTTCTTTCACTAAACCAGTGGCAAACATAGTTCAATAAAATTTCTCTTTATGGACATGTTTCCTTTGTGTTTGACAAATAAAAAAAATATATTTTTCAATTTGTAACCCACCACCTTTTCTATCAATCCTACATTTGAACTACAACTTCTGCTTTTTTTTTTATAAATATATATGCACACACACAAATGTTTGCAATATTATTAAATGGCAATATTTTATCCAACTCATCAGAAATTCAATTTTACTGAGAAAAGGATTTTTAACTTCAACTGATTACTTTTTGAAGAACTGTCAAACCCTTGCATGTGCATTTCACGAGAGTGTTATACAGGTGTTTTAATCATGTCGAAATTATGTTCTGTGATTTCAAAAGCTATTGATCAAAGTGATCTGAAATTATTTTTGCATCTCCTGCCTCCCATAGCTTAGTTACATACATGAAGATACAGAAATCATTAAAGCAGTTTTGAAAACTTTGAAAATTGACCATATTTTCTTTCTTTTTCTTTTATTTATTTTCAGATTTTATTTGGCACTAGATGCTTTTGACAGTCACCAAATCTTGTGGTTTGTTTACGTTATTAGGGGCATTTTTTTATGCTAATGAACTAATTACTTCTGCCACAGTTTTGTGTTGACTTATTCTGTAATTTCTAATTCGTCTGTGTAGTTCATGGCAAAGTGTTTACACACCTCTTTACTGAAAATGAAAGATTCCACAGTGAATATATTTCTGCATGGTTATTGTGAAGTTGAAATGGTTTTTTTTCTTTTTCGTCTCTTTCAGGCCTGCAAGAGGTACCTGTCAGAAGAAATGCCGGTCCCAGGTGCCCTAGTACATCATCACCGGGACCATGGCAACTCCTTGGCCAATGACAAAAAAGAGGTGCTTCCATGGCTTCACCAGCCTTGGTAGATGGTCAGCATCCTCCTTGATGCTCCTATGGTTGCCTTTGGTGTTGCTATGGCTGCCGTGGCCTGCCCAAGCTGAACAACTGGCCAGCGGGGGACAGAGTGGAAAGGCGTTTCATGGTTCCCTGTCATCCCCGGCATCGTCATCGTCGTCATCCTCCTCCTCCACCTCCTCGTCCCCATCCAGCTCCTCGGCATGGGGCTTCAACACACGGCAGAGTGGGGGTCAGCTGGACTGGCTGCTGTCAGAGAAAGGACCTTTTCACAAATGCCCGGAGTACACAGAGTTCAGAGAGCGGTTCCAGCAGGGGTTTTCTACAAGATACAAGATTTACAGGTGAGAGGGGGTGTTCATATGTGTGGCAGATGAAAAGAGAATGCACTCAAGATTTGAAAGATCAAAAGGTGGAGCAGAGAGTGGCACTCTGCCTTAAACCTAAGTGTGGGGTTTTGTGCCTCCCTGTTCCTTCAAAGAGCTGCTTACCCACCATTTGATTTGTGATCTCTTGATATGAAAGACATCCACTAGGAATCTCTTGTCACAAGATGCATATGCTTGATTCATATAGGTATAGATTCATCTGAGTCTTTGTTTGGGATCAAAGCATCTGAGAGAGGTAAAGCCAAAAAAAAAAAAAAGATAAAGAGCGTAGACACCTTTAAGCTAAAAACATCTATAGAAATTGTTTTTCTCCCCGAAAAGTAAAATCCACTTCGGTGTTACTCTTTGTGATTGTTCAAAATAAACTTTTTAATCAATGGGTGACAACTTTAGGATGTTATGTGTGCTAACTGAGAGCAACTCACTGTGTGGGTCGCCTTCACCTTCCATATTCACACCAAAAACAGAGAGGAAATGAGGTTATCTCAGCTGACTGTCAGCTTAGTTACATCTGCTACAACTGTCTTTAAGTTAAAATCTTTTCATATATATACTTGAATTTTATTGTTTCTTTTTACTTTTATTTTTTCTCCCCTACACTTGTGGATTCTTGACACTTTTAATCGAAACACATGATTTGGAAAGCTCGTTCAAGTTGCTTTTATTTCACAAATAAAATATCAGAGTCAAACAGAGTCAATCTGGAAGTTTGTAAGATGTGTGAAGAAAATGTAATTTCATCTGCAGGAGTGATCCATCTACAGCTGTGAGAAAGACTAATATATTAAAGCTGGATACATATGTATACATGTGTAATAATCTGTTATTACTGAGTGAAAACACAATTTATAGTTTAAATACTCACAGATGGATGCCCGAAAGCCCTTTTTTCTGATAAATATGAAGATATTTCCCTTACAACTTGACATCTATAATTTATATTTTACATCAAACCAAAAAGGCAGAAAAAAAACCTTTTAAAGGGAAATGTGAGCAAAAAGAAACATGTTTTATTTAGCTCACACACTTGCTTAAAGGTTAATTTCAAAAAGCACTTTTAATTTCACAAACCAACCTCATATGAAAGCATATTCTAAGTTTTGGAATATGAATGTCCTGTTTGAGTTTAGAAGACATTGTCAAGTAACTACCTTTACTATTTGTGTGGTATCTTGTCAGATTGTCTTGCTTTTGCCGTTTGAAGCTCAACCTACAATTTAAGACCCTGCAGCACAAAATGCAATGACTTGTAAGTTTTTCTTACTCTTAGGCAAGAGTGTATAATGACATATCAGAGATTTGTGGCTATGTTTTTTTTCATGTAATTTTTTATAGTATAGCTGTAATAATATTTAAGAGCTGCAATAAACAACATTGAACTTCAGAATTATACTCCTGCAATGACCAGCCAATAAATATTTATATCAGGGGACAAAGTGATCTCTCACCACGTGCAACAGAACAGTTGCTGTAAATCAGCATGTTAAAGACAAAATGACTTGGATTCAACATTTGAACAGTTTTTAGCATCTTATAATGGTGATGAACACAGTTCACCATATGTATGAATAATGATGCATGTTGGTAAAAAAAAATATTTGGGATGTGTTTTTTGTTTTTTTTACATAAAATAAATCAAGTAACAATGATAACAACACATTTTTAAAACATATTATTTTTTCATTTATTTTTTGTTAACGTTTGCCATTTGGCAACACTGTACCAAAGTGGAAATTAATAAAAACAAGAGAGTTTGCCTTATTATTGTAAAAACCTTTATGTAAAACATCTCTCCAGAAAATTATGCGGCAAATTTAAACATTGCTATTCCTTTTCTTATGGTCTCATCTGTCTTTCAGTGCACCTTATTGTAAAATTGGAGGTGTGTGAATTTCTTGCTGAATGGCAACATTATGCCATGGAGGGTTAACATTTCCAGTTGTAAACAGCTCTGTGAGTATTTTCTGGAGAATGTATACCGTTATTCCACATATAGACTCTTTGCAAGGTGCGAAAAGTGGCTTCAGGTCAAATTCAAATCAGCATCCAATTTGGCCCCAAATTGACATCCTGTGGCAGCCACCTGCCTTACTGGAAAGATTTGAGAATGAAATTACCAAAACTGCCAAACTGGCCAAATAAAAGGGCCTAAAAAATAGAAAATCCAAAAGGTGTGAAATGACCAGCACCTCATAAATTCAGTGAAGCAGAGGTGAGGCTGATTGGAAAGAACCCCCCCTGGACGCCATTGAGGACTCTACATGTGAGTTTCAAGAGTGTCATAAGTGTAAATCATGTCTAAATTATGTCAAAATCATTTTCCTGTGATTTCAAGAACATAATTTAAAAATTCAGACTTTTTTTTCACCTCCTGTCACCCACTGCCCTCAGCAACACTCTCGCTTCCAACCCTGTGGGGTCATAACTTTGCGTACTGCTTTTTTTTTTTTTTTTTTTTTTTTTTATTATTATTTTTATTTTGACTATATTGTTACCTTGATCTAGAATTTGGTTTGATGTGTAGCAAGGTTTCCTCTCACTTACAATTTACTTCTGGTAGTTTTATTGTTTTCCAGCAATTGTTGTTGAATTTTATCCTCTTGCTTTGTATTTTACAAATATGTACAGAAATGATCCTGAAATGTGGAAAAGAAAAAAAAAAACCCAACAGGATTCTTTTCACATTTTCTGGCTGTACATAGCTAAAGGCAGTGAAGACGGAAGCACATTAACTTGCACTTCCACCCACATGGGTTCATTCTCACACCATACACAGCCAAAAACATCAGATCTTCCACTAATGTCTTCAGTCATTGGGTCTGAGCCAAGTTTTATTGAGCTGTCTGTCAGGACAGTTTGGTATTACAATTAAACGCAATGCATTTGTGAGACATCATCTCAAGGGACAGAAAGAGGGGAAGAAAAAGAAAAAGCTAAATTTATGTGCAGTCCCACACAGAGCTTGACCAACCTGTTCTCAGCAACCTGCAGGGGAGTCTGCTTCCCACTAAGAAAATGTCACATTTTAATATTAAATAGTTTTAGTTTATTTTAAGGTTCTTTAGTGCTTTTGCTACCGTGTCTCTAATCAATGTTAGATCAAATAGTCAAGAGGCCAGCATCAAAAACTGATGCTGATTAATAATATTTATTGCAAATAGGCAAAAAAAAACATGAAAAATACTTAATTAGCCTATTCCAGTATTTCAAGAAAAAAAATAAATATATATGTTATTTCTGTTTTACAAATTTATGCTTAGATTTTATTTTTTTTATTTTAGCCACATCTTAACCCCACTTAATAGGAGAGAGGAGACGCTGCTATTTTCAATTCTGTCTTTTTATTGATTTCCACTGATTGCTTTATTTGGTTGCAAAAATGATCGCTCATTTGGATCAAGAATCTTGACCAGAAAATGTGAGTGCTTTTTGATGAGCCTTATAGGGAGGATAGTTTTCCGAAAGATGTTCTGTGCTCAGCTGGAGCTTCATTTGCTGTGGAGTCCTGGGTCAGGTCCAGAGATAATGACCCCTGTCATCATTAGCATGATTCCAAAAATTATATGAATGATGCTCACTCTGTTTGCTGAGGCCACAATTTGAATTTTTTATTTCCTCAATTTAAAGTGAATTATATTGAGATTTGTTTTTTTCTTTCGTCATTTCATTCCTCACCCTTCCTGCTCCATTTTTTATTAAGGACATCATAGATGGTTCCTTGTTTACAAATGTGGACTTGAGCCTGGATATGACACATTTTCTTTTGTTTTTAATTGTTTGCCCTTTGATTGTTTCAGCTGCTGACTGAGTGTATTTTCAAAGACGTGCGCTTCACTCGATCCCTTCTGTCTCGAGTCTCCTTGCTGTCAAACGCGACATGAAAACAGCAATGTTTTTCTGTCTTCATCCATCTCCCTTCTCCACTCTCTCCTGTCTGCTCTTCTTTTCTCTCTCTGCCTCAAGTTAAATCAAATGGAAATGACAGCATCACTTACAGATGGAAGGGAAGAGCTGTATAAAATGACAGGTGAAGGTTATGCGACAGATGTGGAAATAGTGACTCCACTTTTATCAGCAGGACACTTTGAGTGATTTCCTTTATCTTAACTTTGACTTTGGGAGTTTTAGCAAAACGCTTTTGCTTAGGTATGTATAAATTCTGTTAATATAGGATTAGATGACGAACAAACAAGTTGATATTAACATAAACAATTTGCATTTGTGTCACAGAGCTGCGGCCAAATATCCCCAGCTTAGGAATTTTGATGACTTCTCTCTCCAGAGGCAACATTTGAGTCAGCCAACATTCAGATGGTATTCTTTTTTTATTTATGTTGCCTTGAATAGTCTTTATTTACATTTTTCTGCCTCTTTGCTTACCTTATCTCAGCAACGTTCAAATTTATACAGTGGTAAAATAAAGTATTCAGATCTTGATAATATGAATGAGATTAGTTAGTCAAAGTTAGTCTACTTTTCAAAAGTAAAGTTATTACTAAAGTTTTTCAATATTTTCCTAAGATGGAACCTTTGTTTTTGTCAAGGTTGGTGAAACTATGAATTTTCCATATATTTGTCAGTTTTAACCCTAAATATCCAGGTGTTTTTCTGGAAGATTCTAGATAGTCAAACCAAATAAAAAAGAGAATGGTTTCCACAGAAGAAAATGTTACAATAGATGTGGATAATGGCTGCTCTGGCTGAACGGGTTCGTTCTATGCAATGCTATGCCATTTGCCCCAGCTTAATGTCAAATATAAACACTGCTTAGTTATACAAAATTACTCAAAGAAAGAAAAAGGGGGGACGATGGCTGGTCATTGCAGGTTTTTTTTCCCTTTTATTGTGACTGCAAACAAAATGTGCAATATAGATTATTGAGAAATGAATGACAAGATTGAAAAGCAAATTTAATAATATAATAGTGGATTAGACGTTCTTATAGTTATAGGTGCAAGTTTGTCCTTATTGCGTAAGAACAACTTATTGGAGTCACACAGTAAACACTGCCACTACGTGCACTTCCCTCTTGTCTCTCTAATTGTACCCAAGTGACCTCTCTAATGGTGATATCTGATTATCATTAAGGAAAATAAGTGCTGTCAGGCTTTTCTCTGCTGTAACTTCCTACAGGACTAGAGTAAAATTGTCAGCTCTCATTAGCTTTTAATCAGGGGTAATGATGTGACTACATAGAAGCAGCACTTTTTCAAGCCATCACTAATCTGCTAAAGCCTTTAATCACATCATCGCATAACTCACACTGTTACATGTAACAATGTTAAACAAGCTTTAAAAGCCGTTTAAGTTTTGGGTTGCGGTTAGTTCGCTCTCAGTGTCTTCCCCTCCTTGTGGGAGTGCTAAGAGAAATTTACATCCCAAGACACTATTGTTGGAACGAAGGCTGGGAGCTGCTGTTGCATCTGGAGAATTGTCAATAGGAGATGAATTGAATTTTACAGCTCTGGTCTTTGGACTCAATGGCTGCCCTGCATATGGTCATCAACTTGATCCACACGTGGGATGAGCCATAAAAACTAATTGTTAAAGAAGCTGGCTGTTCACCACATGATTTATCCAAACATATTAATGAAAAGTTGAACAGGAGAAACTGTGTCAGAAAAAGGTGCACAAGCCGCAGGAATAACTGTAGCCTTCAGATGATTGAGAAGCAAAGTCAATTCAAGATGTTGGGGAATACTCGTGAGGTCTACACTACGACTGAAGTTAGTGCTTCAAGAACCACACTTAGAGATATTCAGGTCCACAGCCATTGCATCTCATGAACCAGATATGTCTGTCTAGGTTTTAGGTAAGAAATGTTTTACTTACATTAGATAAAGAAGTAATGTAAGAAGTAAAGAGTAATGTCCTGCTTTCAGATGAAAGTAAGTTTTCCATTTCATTTAAAAGTCAAGGATCCAGAGTTTAGAGGTACAGACATTTTTCTCAAGGATAAAATCTATGTCTGCTATTTATTATATTATGTATCCCTTAAACCTTTTTTTTTTTTTTTTTTTTTTTTTTTTACATTTTAAATATAAAAATTCAAACTTGTAGATTACCTGCAATTATTCATTCCTCAGTGTGAATCAAGTTCTTGGTCACAGTTTCCAGTGTAGTTATTCTGATTTCTAATCACTTTTAGAAGAAAGCCATTGTTTCCTGGTACCCCTGCTGGCAACCTTTGACAAATTTTTTTCTACTTCTGTTTCCCTGACCTAAACAAGATTTGGTTAATATATTTTTGGTCTCTCCACAATTGGAGAATGTTGTTTCCAATTTATTCCACCCCTTCGTCTTTTACTTATCATGAGCACCAGTCTGTTGTAAACATGACTCACAAGGGTTGGGATCATTGTGCTGTTCAAAGGTTCAATGACATTCAAATTTCAGCTTTGTTATAGATGGCATGAAATTTTCTGACTGGATTTCCAGACACTTGGTTGAATCGGTTTTGCATCACTGTGGTGTTGTATGGTATTCAGCATGTATGTCTTCCTCCTCCTCCTTTAGAAATACAGCTAATCATTATGAGAAAAAGGTTACAGAGTTGATGTATCACTAAACTTAGATGACTTCTGAACCTCTACAGCTTACTAATTTAGTTGAGAGTAATTTGGAACCATTTTTTTTTTTTTTTTTTTTTAGGTTTTGGGGTCACTGCCAAAAATGTAAAAAAACAAAAAGAATAAAAAAAAATGGTTCCAAACTGCACATCAAGCTTGGCGTCCTTTGTGTGAAAACTGAAACATGGGTTGCTGCTACCATCAAGTCTTGTGGTTGGTCTTTTGCAGCCAGTAGAGGAATTTTAGCCAATTGTTTCCTTAGAAATCCAACAAGAGTTGTTGATTATTTTCTCTATCATGTCAACCTGGCAAAAAAAACAGTTTCTTCCAACTGTTTATTTCTTAAAGCCAGTAAAGCATGTTCAATAGAAATAGGTGATCAACAATGGCAAACAATTATCTGAACCATTTTATAATTATTGTAATTTAAAAATGTTTAAACAATCTCGCCATTTAATAGGGTTGATGTAGACAAAGAGTATCAATAAATCAGAGGGTTCTGATAAAAGTGTAGTAATTGAAGCATTGGAGAGATCAATTCAGTTCAGTCTCTACCAAAACTGATGTCATCTACTGAATCACTTCTATTGATATCACATTAAAGATTCTCAAAGGCATAACCAGTGTTTTTATTTTTATCTCTCCGAAGTTACAGAAACAATTTCTTTTTTTGTGACATTTCTTATGGGAATTTCAATCACTCTTGTGTCATTTTTATCTCTCTCTGTTCTGCTAGAAATAGTCTGAAACAGAGTTTGGGTGCAGTGTGTTTTGGACTCTGGTTAGGTGTTTGAATATAGGATGTTAGAACACAGACAGTGGGTTTCTTCTATGGTCAACAACATCAGAGGCATAAAGAGCTTAGCGTGGACACAACAGCAGGGCAGAAAAAGGGCCTGTGGCTCTGTGATGGAAACAGTCAGGAAGTAACAGGCTCCACAGCAGGATACATTCGCCTGACGAGCACAGTGTGTGAACCTTTGTCTGTGTGTGTGTTCCAGCTGACCAACACAACTCTTGTAAATTTCCATAACACCTATTTGGGATGCCCACTGAGTCGCCCCTCCTATCAAAATACCCACAGATTTTGGGTTTTTGTAGATTTTGCAGTTTCATAAAAGGAGAACACAAATTGCTGCATAAATTACAGCTGCTGTTTATACAAAACCTGGGTTTCGATGCACCAACACAAGCATTACAATCAAAATAAAATGGGCACATGTGAAGAGCATTAAATGTCATCTAATTGCATAGTTACAAAAGATGTCATCTGTGTAATGATGTGATGAATTAAAGAACTGTTGGCGTTGAAGGAGACAGCATTTTTATCCTATGACAATGGTCCTAAGAGTAAAAAGGTTTTCTATTAGGGCTTCGGACATTCAGAAATGACTAAAATATTTAGCTGCAAAAGGTAAATTCATAACTGATATGAAGGGGATTTTTCAAAACCTTTTTTTTTCAAGAAACAACTGAAGTTGCTTCTTGGGGAAATGTCACCTACTCAGTGCATTGTTTTTCTAATCTACATTTATCGTTGCAGAGAAGCTTTTTGTCTGCAGTTTTGCATGAAATGATTAATGACTCTGCAAAAATAAATAAACAAAACATACTGTTGTACTTATCCCAAAGTGGCTAAATTGAATAATGGGATTTCAAATTTTAAAAAAATAAAACTTTGACTGGGAACATACGGCGTCAGCACATTAGCAACTTTATTAAATCTCTAAGTTAATATCTGCATAAAACAAATCATCTTGATGAACTATGATTAAATTATTTTCTGCAACTTTTTACAGGAACATTTTAATAAAGGTTAAAGTGGGACTAGATGTAGCCGCTACTCTATATGTACATAGATAGAGAAAACAAAACTTAGTGGTGAGATAATCTGGTAGTTACAAATTCTTTGAGGCTGAGCATGGAGTTTTTCAGGTTCCTATTCTTTTGTTTTCCTGTAAGGCTTCCCATCTGAAAAAAGGCATTTTTATGACACATTTGGGTGGATCAAAACCATATACTGTTAAAATGCAAAGCTCTTTTTTTTTTACTAATCTGATTCATTTCTCCTAATCTGACATCAGTTATAAATGCGGTATTATTCATATTTCTCAGTAAAAAAAAAATACAAATTAAAAAATTCAATTGGTGAAACTAATTCTTGCTGATTGCAGACATCAGAGGATGTGAGTTGGGAAGAGTAAAAAAATAAAATACTTTAGTACAAACATAAAATTACAGCATGAACCTGTAATAAATACATGTGCTCATCCATGTGACAAACGCCTGTTCTTAAATAAGTCTTCTCCTTAATGGACCAAAAAGATCCTGATTATAAATGACACATTACAGAATAAAATACATTAAAGAGGCCAGTGTAAAAAAAACAACAAAAAAAAAAGAAAAACTTTTAGTTTTTATTTTGTAAGACTTCAAAGAGCCTTGCTGTTTTATTGATTATGAGACAAATTATTATCATGCTTAGTTAATTCTTCTTAGGGATTTTTGTGGTATTTTTGGGGGAAGCAGAGTTTATTTTATTATCCAGTGATGTCGTAAAGTAAGTGGTGGAGAAAAAAAAAAGAAAGTCTTTAAATATCTTGAGCTTTGAAAGGTCACGCAAAGCGCATCAAATTTCAAACAATGTGACAGATTTATTGCAAAATAATAAAAAAACTTTCTGGCTTGAAAGGTGACCCTAAGCTTTGCAGCTTTATGCTTTCTAGGAGATAAATTTACAATATCTTGACTTGTAAAAATGGCAACTAATTGTTTCTGAGAAACTCACTGAACATTTTATAGCATTGCAACTGTTAGGAACCGACTATCATTTTATGTCAGCTACAAAACGCTTGACGTCAGAAACCGAGATAGCACTACTCAGTGATTTGGAGCACAATGCAATTTGCGTACAGTACGTGGTTTGACAGTACATTTGTTCAGATTTGGCGGGGGAAAATATGTGAAACTTCAGTTTGTGTTGGGAAGAAAATTACTTTTGAGCTTGAGATTAAGATAACCAATGGGTGACTATGGTTCCTTACCACAGTTTGGGCTTCACATAGGCATGGGTCGATTACAGTTGTCAAGATATAGAGCCATTGTTTTATATAACAACAAAAGTTGTTATATAAAACAAAAGTTGTTATATAAAACCGCTGAAAAGTTTTTATATTGCAGTTCCTATAATTATGAGATAAGAGCAGGGGGGTTTTCTCAGCCTGTTGAAAAAAGATTCCTATGTCTTCTGATATTTACAGAAAATATTTCTTGGGAGATTTCTCATTTTAGTAGACATAGACAGTCGGGAAGAAAAATTAAGTAACACAAAAAAGAAGCTTCCATCAACAATGATTTTTCAGAAAAAATGCTCATTGAATTGTAGTTTAGTTTTCTGCTCTCAGTGGACTTTCACATTAATATATTTTTGGCATCTCCTCAAACAACATGAGCAGCAGGGCTGAAACGCAGAGTAGATCATCTGAGTGAATGGATTCTGAGCAAATAGTTAATAAAAGGGGAGAAAAGAAACTGTTAATGAGAATGTGGTTTATTTAATCCTCCTGACCAAACTTTATGCCACTGGATTTCATTTGTGTGACGTGTATGTAACCATATTCAATCTGTTATTCTTTCAATTTAACACAACAGCTCGATAATTAATAACAGCTGACTCCAAAAAGACTATATTTCAGTCATATTAAAATGTCTTCTAGAGTTATTAAGAATCTGAATTGGGTAAAAGTGGTGTTGGCAGGCCATAGCTTTCTAAAAACCACAGATGGGAAATTGGCTACTAAATTCTTATTGGTGCATCTCTAGTTTGCTTGGCAGAACATTTTCTTTCTGCGTCAGGAAATATGTTTATGTTGATTGAGACATTTTCAGGAACAGCAGCCTCTCCGAGTTCTGCTTTTTAGTTTGGACAAGAGAGTTTTTAACAGCTGTGCCTGTTCCCATTATCTCTGATGCTGTTTTTAATAGGGTTGATCATTAATTTCAAATGTCCAGCAAAAATAATTTTGTTCTTTTCATACTGGGAAACTCTGATTGGAAATTTGATCTCTTCTTTTCATAAGAGGAGAAAATAAATAAACAATTGTCTTTGCCTTTGATGCATGGCCTCTGTGATGCTAATAAAAACATGAATTTGCTGCATACTGCATCCGTCACTCAGATGTATCATTAACTTTCCATGATACACAAACAAATCTCTAGGTGGAATGAAATTGGTAACAGAGAAGGCAGATGGCAAAAGGATTGTTTTGCAACTAATTGTGAAATGCCAGAGGGAAAAAAGTTGCGATCATTCGAATGGTGGGACATGTAAAATGCCTCAAGAAAATAAAAAGAAAAGATGACGGAGTGAAGGTTGGTATGCATGAACAAAAAGGAAGGGATTAAAAAGAAAAGATAAGACTGTTGGAAAGAGAACCAGATGGAGTGGATTAGGAAAGCTGGATGTGAGCACTTTGTCTTTCAAAGGGCAACAAAGTTGTACATTTGTGTTGGAGGGAACATGGGAGATGGAGAATAGTTTTGCAGGTGCGTAAAACATTTAGGTTTACCATAACCAAGATGACTGAACAAGCCACCCTGCAATAAATCTGACATTAATGTGCTGTCTTCGTTCCATTTTGTTCCACTTCAGTAAGTTTTGCTTCTCTTCTCTTTAATTTTGGTGAAATTAATTGCGTCTTGTGAAGAAGCTGATAGGGGCTGGACCCACAAATTGCCACTTGTGTCTATATTCAGTTGTTGTTCCACTGTGAGTGTGGAAGACAAATTAAGCATATGGAAAACAGCAGATGGTGGCCAGGTCATTGTTTGGAACCAGTTAGTTCTTACACAGTGTGCTGTTTGGCAGAAAGCCTGTAATTTGGCTCACTGGGAAGTGGTAAAATGTGGGGACCACCCATAGCTTATGAGGCAGTAAGGACAGTACAAGGTCCATTGTTTTTGGCAAGGTGTGTCAGAATGGTCTTGCCTTCCTTCAGCTTGACCAAAATGCAATTCTTCATCTTCTAACTTGATCACTCTCATCGCTCTTGTGCTGGCTGATCTTCACTGGTTCGCTGTGTGCCAAAGGATTTATTTATTCACTGACTTGACTCTCCTTCACAGCCCCTGAGGTCAACTGTACCAAAGGTGCAGCTGAAGCTCAGAGGTGATCAGGTTTTTGCAGTTTAGCAGCTCCGAAATTATGGTTTGTTTCTACATGTTTCTGTTTTCTTTTAAATCCTTTCCGATTCCTCATCTTGCTCACTTGTGTTGTCTGACATTATTGCTTTAAGTACAATTTTTCACTTTTCTGCTTTTATAAAGTCAAGCATTTGTCATTTTAAATAGGGTTCATGCATAAATTGGTTCAGATTGGATTGGAATCGAACATGAAGCCAAACTATTATATGAATCTTCAATGGGATGCTGCTTTAATGGGAATATTTCATATTTAAGATGACATTTAACACCATTTGATTTCTTATGTGTGACCATAGCAGATTTCTAGATCCTATAGGATCTGGGCATATTTATTTACTGAAAATTGATCCATTAAATAATTGTTGCGTCTTGTAGGGAAAGTGTTTTCCCACATCTAAAAAAGCGCTGTAAAAAAAAAAAAGAAAAAAAAAAAAAAGAAAACACACATTTGGAAATAATATGTATTCCAAATTTTGCATTTCCGTTTCTTCATCCATCCATCTTTATTTGTTTGTCCCTTCTGCTCTTAAATCCATCCATCCACCAGTTCACTCAAGCCTTGCATTGTCCATCCATCATCATTTATTCATCCTTGGAGTTCTGAAATTATTCTTAATATTAACAATTTCTAAATTTATGTTCAATGTAAAATAACACTAAAATTTACACTACACAGTTTAGTGCCACATTACAGATGTTTTTTTATTTTATTTTTTTTAAGTCAAGATGTTCTTATAAATTGTTTAACCAGTAATCTGATGAGTTTCTAACAACAGATTACAGCAAGAACCATGTCAAACTAGAAATTGAAACATTCTGTCAGAACAGTGTTATTTATTTATTATTTTAGTAATGTCGAAGGCAATCTCTAATAACTGTCTTATTCCCTGAGCCTTTGGTGACACCGGGGCCACAGACAATCTTCACCTCATACTAGTGAACTGGAATTGGATTGTAATTGGTCCTTGTTGCCCACATGCGCTCACATGTCATGCGTGCAGTATGGGAAATTGCTGGCAAAACAGCCTCCCAGCAGGGCGAGATTGACAGCAAGCTTTATTTATGAAGTGCCACCAGATCTGTGTATAAACACGCACTGATTCAATTATTTCATCTCAGCTGGAACAAAAGGCACAAACATACTGGATTCTTCTACATTCTGCCAATTTTCCATTGGGAAATGACTCGAGGGCAGAACTGTAAGAGGCAAAATAACCTGCATTTGTATGCTTGCCTCTCGCGTGCGCTCCCTTTCAATTTAGCTGAAGCCAATTTGAATTATAATGCAGAGGTTTAGTCTCTATTCACAAAGTGCAGGGTAAGAGTTGTTGGTGGGGGTGGATGTCGGAAGTGGGGGAGCATGAGGATCCTTGATTTGTCTTCCAGTAATCCCTGATCTCATTTGAGTGAAATTGCCAATTTTGCAATAAATAACTAAATAAATAAATAAATAAAAATAATACAAAATAAAATAAAATAACTAACAGCTCTCTGATTGGTATTTGTCAGCAAATTAAATAGATTTTCTTACGAAGCAGCTAAGTTTTATGACTGAGTATATTAATACGGCAAAGAGGGAGGGCAGGACATAAAAGGGGGAGTAATAGTTGAACTCACACACACCAGAGTTTGATTAAGATAAACAGCAGGGATACAAACAAACATGCTTTTAGGGATCAGTATTTGTTCACTTCTGACATTTATTTAATTTAAAAAAAAAAAAAGAAAAAGATTTGTTTGGAAACTTTTAAGGTCTGAGCAAGTTTTTCTTTAAGCTGTTGGTGAATAAAAATCTGCAATGCAATGAAATATCAGCAGTTGCACTGTTCTGTGTTACATATTATTACTCTGTTCTTCTCAACAACAGACTACCAACAACCAGGTTATATAAAAATTATACAGTACAGTTGTTAGTGGCCGTGCTGTTTCATTAGGTGACATTTTTATGACACATAATACTAGCAAATGTTTGGAGCAAATGTTGAAAGGAAAAGAAAAGTGTGCTAATTACATATACTGTTGTTATTTTCTTTTTATGTCATTAAGTACATCTGAGTCAAAGTATGTATCCCAGCTAACTATCTCAAATCTATGGACAGATCTATAAAAAGTCTGAAAACTTTCCCCCTGTGTGATGCAGGGATCGCTATGCACATCAATAAGTAATCTCCCTTGTGTAGTAGCAGCTATGAATAATGCAAGTGCCCATATAGCTGTGGCTTCTCAAAAATGTATTACTGCGGAGTGGCAGGGATACCACTCAGAGACAGGCTGAGCACATCTCAACAAATTAACACTGGCAGATCACTTTTTATGTCAAAGACACCAGAGATGTTTAATCTCAGGGTCTTTCAGAACAATTATTCAGCTGGGGAACAGTCAAATTGAAGTCTCCTCATTTGAAATGGATTCTTTTTAATGCAGAAATGGTTATCTAATGCTGAAGTGATAGACTTCGTCCCTTTTTTTATAGCCAAGAGAACTGGAAACAAAAAAATTAATAAACTCCCAAACCTAGTTTTTTAGGGTGCAATGGAAATAGGACATATCAGCCTCCTGTCTCTCCCTCTCTCTCTCTCACTCTCTCTCTCTCTCTCATGCACACACATACACACACAGAGGAGAGGAGATGGGTTATAGCACAACTCCCAAAATAGCTGAGGGAAATGTAATAGGGAAACCAAGGCATTCATCTCCCTGATTTCACCAGTATGCCTGATAAATTAAGGCAAGAGAGTAAATTTCAGAGCGTATCACACAACCATAGAGTTAACTTTTGTCAAGACCAAAGTAACACTAGAATATGCTTCATGGGATAGATGCTGCATGTATCAAACCAATATGCTGTTTCATTATGAACCAGGGCAGAAATGCAAAATATCATCAGGGTAGAAGAATTGTGTATGGAGCTTGTTGTGCTGCTGCACTTTTACTTTGAAAGTGCTGCTTTCCTTGTTCCTCCAAACAAGAAAAGGCCCCTTGTTTGGAGGAAAACAAGGATCCTTTCCTGCCAGCACCAGCACATTCTGATTAAACAGTAGTAATTGTTTTGAAAACTGCTTGTGGAATGATTATTCCTAAAAGACCAAACATTTTTAAACTTACTTTATGCAGCAACCAGTCGTGTGTATTGCTGTAAATTTCACCAGACATTTTTTCACGTTAGTTGTTGTTGATGGGTCACTCACATCTGCAGTGTGTACTCTCAAAGATGTAACCCTCCTCTGTGTTTGAGCAATGCACTTTTAAGAATGCTACTTCTGCACCAGTTCAATCAAGAAAGCTGTTCACACACTCACCTTTTATTAAATAGCAAACTGTCTTCATCCAAGCCGACAGGCACTTTTGAAACTGGCTCTTGATATATTTTGCATGCCTCAGGCCCTGTCCACACTAATGTGGAAGATCTCCTGCCTTGCTTGGATCTCCCATGCAAACACAAACGGATTGCAAGTTACTGGTGGGTTTTTGGGTTTTTAAGAGTTTTAGTAAGTCTGTAAAAAATGGGTATTCATGGGGATATGTTTGGACCAGAAATCCATTGATTATTAAGAACTAGGAAATAAAGGCTCATTTAGCACAATTCGCCTGCTGCTTTCAATGACTAAAAGCCTCCAACACAGTGGAGGGATGTTTTGGTCTAACTACTAGTAACAAATCATTTCTATCCCACTTCATTTGTTAAAACAACAAAGAAATATGTTTTCTTGTCTGGGTCAAAAGAATATCAATCATCAAAAGTTCTTAGTTTATAGTTTTATAACCCCAGCCACGTTAGATATCAAATGTCGGGTTGCTTGATGTGCTCCGACTTCCTCAGTCAGAGAATTTCTTTAACAACTGGGAACCCACAAAATCTGACTTCCAACTACAAAGAGAGAGAATGCTCCTATGTGCTGTCATAGCAAAAGTTAGAATAACAAGCATTGTTTGGTTTACCCAGAAATTGAGCTTTACAAGTGTGATTCTCTTTCGACAGCCTTCTTTTTTTTTTTTTAAAGAACTACATAAATATATATTTATAATTTAAGGGAGTAAGTGATAGCATTTTTTAAAATAATTTCAAGCATCTCACAATCTTTTTCCTGTTGAATTACATTTTTAAAAAATGTAAATGAACTGAATATTGAAATATGTTTGTGTTAAATTAGACCCAGGAGCAAACGATACATAGGTAAAATTCCCAACCTCGGGCAATGCAGTGTTTTAGGCAGTCGGCGTGGACTGGGGGAGAATGTCTAATTCACTTATAAGAAATGTGAGATTTGACCAAACAATATTTTTTATTGAGTAATTACTTCTTTTCAAGTTCCCTTTTCAAAGCTCACTTTATACAGATTATGTCCTGCCTTTTTAGTGAATTGCGTAGGAATTGCTCTAGGTCAAATCTCAGCAGTGTTATTGATGCGTTAGCGGCATATTGAGTCTCAAGGTGCGCAGAGAGCTTAAATGTGAAAAATGTCTAAAGCAGCTGACGGAGACAGCCAACCCAGATCTGCCAGCTTCATAAATAGGCAGGTGATGTCTTCTACAGATTCATGGCACACTGAAATATTCACATTATTGAATGCTGAATTTGTTGACTTTCCCTTGCTGAAACTTTTTTTTTACGGCAGAGTTTTTGGTCCACAAAGTAATCTCTATTAGCCCCTTCATGTCACAGCTCCCATGTGCTGTCATAATGCCATCGCTGTTTGGGGTCCCTTGCAGTGAATTTCTAGTTTAATTTCTTACAGGAGAGGCATAATGACTCGGATGGGAGCACCTCAGACATCATTAAAAATCATGCACTAGTATTTTTCCTCCACGCTGGGTTGATGGTCTATTTCTAGAGGGTCCCTGCAAGACAGCGGGGAGTTTTAATGAACTCGAATCCCAGGACAAGAGAATTGACTTCATGATTCAGCTCCTAGGGTGAAAAATTGAAACAGCTCTGGCTTCAGAGCAGAGCCAAGCTTCTTTTATATGTACTGTTTGGGAGTAATAATCCGCTGGTTGAATGTTTGACGAGGCTGTTTGAAAACTTTTATGTGCCAATTTTCAGGTTTAGGAGCCGTACGTACAGTTGGGCCTCCCTGCTGAGTGATGTGTAACAAAAGTGGACATGTCAAGTCATAATTTTAAGCTTGCAAACATTTTCATTTTGCAGCTTTAAAAATTAATCGAGTTCATCTCAAGAAGTGCCTCGAAATTTGATGTTTCATTCATTCTAAGCTGCTGATGTTTTATTTTCAGAAGTGTTCGTGTTTTCACTTCTTGGCTGCAGTAACCAAGTTCCCTTGAGCGTAATAGCCTAATAAAAACACATATCCGATGAGGCAGCTAAAAAAATATCACCTGTCCTGCGCACCAAAGCTCATTTCCATGGAGGATTTGTTGTGAACAATGAAGCACAGTTTTTATGGAGAACCTGAAGGTTGTGCAAACCCCTCCTCCGCCCACAACCACCAACTCCAGAAATAGTCAGAAATAATAAGTGGGCCACTTCTTATTAATAGGTAACACTGTACCTGATTCAGGTGATGCTGCTCATTATAAAGTTTCAGCTCTGTTCACTTGCAACACCACAAACTTCTCTTCATGAGTCACAGCTCCGAACAAACAGGCTTGTAGTGAACATGGTGGGAGAGGGCACAAGTGCAGTTCTCACCACGGTGTGTGCTTCGTTCTCATTTCCCCTCTGTGGCTTCGTTCCATCAAAATTCTTTCTGGCTTTTTTTATTTTCATTTTTAGGAATTTGGGTCTAGATCAAACCACAAAGGAGTAAAATAAATAAATAAATAAATAAATAAATAAATAAATAAATAAATAAATAAATAAATAAATAAAAGGGTTTATCTATTTTTATTTTTGGCCTCAGAGATGTACGTACGTTTCATTGATTCTTTCAATGTTTTATTATTGGAAAACATTAAATCTATTGCCACCATGGTAAAAATGTTAATCAAAGCCGTAATCCCTTGAAACTGTTTTTTAAAAAGACCAAAGTTTGACTTGAGGGCATTCACTGGGAAGAAAAGCAAACAAATGAATAAATAATATTTTCTTACTATGACTGAGATGACCATGGAAAAAGGTTGATATTTTTGTGCCTGTTTAACCACAATGTTGCCATAATGCTTTGGATTATTATCCTGTTAAAACACCTTCTGGATAAAATTTTTTTTTAAAAACCAATTTACTGGTAGAATCCACAAGATCTATCGCTGAGAGAATCCACCAGAATCTTTTGGTATTTATAAAGTCCATGATATTATTCATACTTACAGACCCCCCGAAGGGACATAGATGAATTTTTTCTTCTACTTTACCTCACAAAGGTTTTACATTTCCATGCAATACTTTTGCAGTCCCTTGCAATATGTTTTATGTTTCCTTGAAATAATGTATTCACTAGTCAGATTATGTGACATCTTGAACTCTGAAAATCTTTCTGCTGCAATACAAGGCTTTTAAAGGTTTTTTTTTCTGTTCGTTCCTTGTCTTTAGGATACAAATGCACCACAAACTTAATTGCAAATTACTAGAAGCAAAATGGGCAAAACTTTGGCTTTCAGTCTCTACTCAAACACATAATCAAAACATAAACTTTCTGAAAGGAAAGGAAAAAAGAAAACAATACATCCAACTATTTGGAATATTTTTCACTTATATTTGTGGCAAAGTATCGCCATGTGACAGTTTTGGTTGTCTTTTCTGTGTTGCTAATCTGAATGGTTAATAAAGAGCCATTTTCATGTGGTTCCATCTCCACCTTGCATAAACCAACATGAACACACAGTTCATAGATCAATTTTCAACCAGTTTTCTGCACTAAGGAGTGGAAAAAGTATGAATGCATTTAAACATAAGAAAAAACACTTCTTGAGAGGGACTCCTTAAAGGTCAGTATGCAATTTTAAATTGACATTTATCACTGTGACTGCAGAATAGACCATGATGTAGTTCAGACACTTATTGCGAGGGAACATAATATTTATTGAGAGGAAATGCAATACTTTTGCTAGGTAAGAAGAAAAAGGTCCTGTCATGTCCCCGAGAGGGGTCCGTATACTCTAACAAGGTTTCCAGGGTTTTGTAAAAAAACAAAAATACAGACCTACAGAATAAAGAGCAGTGTTTTTCCAACATATTTATGTTTTTTTTTTTATTTTAAACTCACGTTTTTTGTTTCCAAATAGATCAATCTTAGACTTATCTAACCAAATTAGAATTTTAGTTCAAGTTTATCTAACTCTACTGTAATTCTTTTTTTTATTTTTTCTGGCATTTATTTTTGAATATAATTAACATGTAATGGCTGTTATGGCGACTTTGTGACCCTAAGGAGCCACTCCTGGCTGCAAATTTCCAACAATGAGCCTTGTGTATTTTTATTTCTCCCCTACTGTCCTCTTGCTATGTGTCGGACTACAGAGACAAATATAAGCCCTCAGCCAGCCAGAGGCCAGTGGTTAAAAACAATAACCTCTCTGTCATGTCATATTTATGCCACAGGGAAGCAAAATGTTACGGCTTACTAATAAAAACTTCTTGCTAATAAGAATTTTGCTGTGCATCTTTACTAGAGGTCGGCCACAAATTTGAATCAGAAATAATGAAAATAAGGACTGGGTTATAAAATAATTGTGAAATTATAGAATCATGCAAGAATAGAGAATAAGAATGTTGTTTTGCAGATGCTGATCATAGACCAGTTTTGAAAAGGTGGGCAATCAAGAAAGGAAAATATAAATAATTATATTAAAAAATATATATAAATAATGGTAGAAATTTCACAAAAAAAGCTTTCTGATGCATTTTCTGGTTTATCTTTATCTGGAGTAACATTTTTAGAGCTATATTTGAAGAATGCAAACATGCGCATTTACAGTATACTATAACAAAATGTCAATTTGTCCTCCATCTTTGGAACCAAACCTTTGGGGAAAACAGTAAAAAATTATTTTCTCAAAAACACTAAAGTGATTAATACGAGGTGCATTCACCCCTCCAACCATTCATTTATATCATCCCATATCTGACAGCTAATGACATCCAGGTGTTGCTCTTTCCAGCACTGCTGCCAGGAGGAGCATCCAAAATAAATTTCTGCATAGGTTAGAGATTCTTTTTCCCTGATTTAAAAACTAAATTTCCTCTTCTTCAGCAAAAATGAGTGCCAGAGCTGCAGGTGCAATCAGCGCTGTGCTAAAACCTTTTAATTAACACAATCTATCATCATTAGCCAAGCGGTCAGCTAGCAGCCCCACTGTTAACTCTTAGGGAACGGAGCGAGGAGAAAAGTAAATGATGCAGTGTGCTTCTTTGCTTTTCGGGCTCAGTCACCATCAGTTCCTACATTTGCTGTGCTCACTCATTTCGGTGCAACGCTGAAAACACATCAGTCTACATCAGCACCTCTAAATCAGTCCACGACTACTTCCATCCTGTGACTCGCAGGACTAAATACTAAGCTGGCAATAGTGCTTGCCAGTGCATGCAATGAATTGTACTTGCCTGCTTTTGAATGAGATTAACATTTGATTTAAAATATTTGGAATGAAATACTGATGGAATTTAGAGACTTTGTTTCCCCCGGAGTTGTTCTGTGCCTCAAGTACGTTTGTTCACTAAAATTCACCAACAACAAGCCCAGTAATTCACAGAACAGCTGTGCTTTCACATATGAGAGAATACATTGTGTGTCCTGGCTACACAGACATGACACATTTGGCTTATATTTGCCATCCATCTATATCCTCCGATATCTCACTGATAGTCAGCCGAGAGCTTTTAAACACAACACTTCAGAGTCACAAAACATTCGCATCTTGAAGGCTCAGGATGTTATCACCTGAAGCAAGTTAATGTTGTAGCTAAATCTCTAAGGTTAGGTAAGGATTTTTAAAGTGCCTTGGGGAAAAGCAGTTCTTTTAGATAAGGTCAGTTTTGGTATGTGTGTTGTACCCTTCAACGTGTAGCTTTTCTTCCACCTCACAATTGTGCACGGCTTTTTGTGGGTCTCTAGGATAAAATCCCCAAATTTTTAGTTGCTACTTGGCAAAATGTAAAACAATCAAATCATTTGATACTTTTTCCAGGTTCTGTAGTTGCATTAATCAGTCTTCAGGGTTAGTTCCAAATTGCCATGCACATAGCTAACTAACCAGTGCGCTTGGCTAAAAAAAAAAAAGTCAATGTGTGGCTGCAGCAATTATTGCGAAGATGGTTCAGAGTCTGAAGGGGGTGAGAACAGGAATTGTTTCTGCAGAGAGAACAAGGTGCATTGCTGCACCATGGCCATGCAGAGAAAAGTGTTTCACAAGTGAGACATCTTAGACTTGAATGTAGGAGGAGAGTTCGCTGAGAATGTAATCAGAAGAGAAACTTGTGAAAGTAAGGGATGGATAGGTGTCTCTGAACACAGAGTGAGAAAGAGAAGGTTGTCTTGGTTCCTCTTGACCTTTTTTGTTTGTTTTTATGTCTTTGCCTTGGCCTCTTTGCTGCTGCAAGGTGTGCCCTCACACCCATGGCTGACTCATTTGCACCACCTTCGAGACAGAACAGTGTGGCCGGAGCTCAGGGTAGCCTGTACTAGTGCTGAGCTGCGACTGTGCAGCTGTGGGCAGACCTTAATTGGCACATTAAGAGAGAATGAACCTCCTAATGAAGCACAAGTGTGACCATATGCTCCCGAGGCCATTCCTTCTATGGACAGCTTTGTCACGCTCTGTAGTAAATGGTAGCAAAACTGACTCCTACTTTGAAGACAAGCATTTAATGCAACAACAAAAAACTAATTACAGCCACTGCTGTCTTTATCATAGTACTGCCTGAATGACCCTATTCATATTTTCTTTATAATATCAGGGAGAACAGGCTTATTGTATATTTCTGAGTAGCTCTCAACAGAATAATTATGGTATTGTGTTGTCTGTAATGGTAAACTTTTGACCGCAAAAAGTAGTTGTTAGTAGGGAAACTGTGACAATGACACACTACATTTATACCTCCTCCTGTGTATGTTCTACTGTGTGTACAGGCGAGAAAGTCCACTCATGGGAAAAAAACAAACAAACAAACAAACAAAAACAGTGTTTTGTTCCAGAATACTAAATTCATACCACTTATATCCTAAGTCTGTTTTGTTTGCACATACATGTAGATCAGGGGCTTAGCTAACCTGCTAATTTAGACAACATAATTTATGAGTCACATTTTCATTGCTGACCCGTCTCCTCTCTCCTGGCTGATCTCTTTGTAAAGAAATAGGAAGATTGTAATGTAATAAAATCCAGATCATCGCCTGTCATTTGTGGATCTCTCGTATGGACTCTTGCCCTGGGTGATGAGGGTGACCTGGGGCAGATTTTTGTTTCCTTACTAAAAACACATGACCTACCGCACGCTGAAGTAAAAGCAGAGAGATGCTTCATCCTCCGAATCATCCATAATCTGTGCCCCGGTTTTTAATTAATAGTAAGTCATCTTTTTGTGCCGAAATACCTTCGTATGTGTTCCTCATGTTTTTCAGGTCGCATCTTTACACCATACCGCTCATAAAAGAATCTTGGGAAATACTAAAAAAAATATTTCCTTACTAATTTGTATGTTAATATGTAGAAATATTCATAGGTAATGTTGCAGAAGCAGTTTCAAGTATCCCCATAATATAATGCAAGACATTAGAATAATAATGCTTTATTGTGAATGTTTTATTTTGAATGAATGTTTTTATTATGAATGTGTTCAAAACCAAATGAACACATTCATAGGCATATTGCTTTTCATCAGTCCCAAGATTTGAAAAAGTGCCATTGCACAATGAAAACTGGCAAAAACTAAGGTTTGGAGGTTTGAGAATGTAAAAATATGTACATTTCCCATATTTTCTAATAATTACATGGAAAATTACTGGTCCTTGTTTTCTACACTCTTTCATGAAACTGGGATCATTAGTCTAATAATAATTGCATCAATAATGACAATGCTGTGAAACAAAAATGTGATAAAGTTTGACACATTTCTCATTACCTTTAATGGCTCTTTTAAAGGTCAATGCATATAAGAACAGATACATTCCCGGATACAGCAGTTGAAGGAGCTGTTGAGGTAAAGCTGCAATTAACTGTGTACTTTTTTTATCATTGGGATTTTAAAACTAATTCAGAGCTTTTATGTTCAGTGGTATTTCTGTATTAGACAAGACCACTAAATGAGCTACTGAAGCCGTTAATTCTTTACTTTTTCTTTAATCTGAACCAGTTTTGTTTCCTTGATTGAAAGATGCTTTTTCTTTTACTCCAAGTTATAAGAAGAACAATAAAGTTCTTTCTGACCAGGACGTTTCATACTTCATAACAGCTCAAGTGCAGAACCACTGGGAAATTCTCATAAAACACATAATGCTGAAGACTTGAAATAAGTTTAATATTTGGGTTTTAATTGAATAAGTTTAAGTTTTTAACATTGCTCGTGCTAATCATTTGGTTAGTTAAACAGCAAAAGCAATGGAGCACAGAATGGTAAAACCTCATTTGGTTGATTAAAACATTCCCTCGGGGTAACGTTCTGCCCTGATTTATTAATTAGGACATTAATAATTTATATTTTACTTAGTCAAATGTGAACAGATGACTTTTTAAGTGAGACTGGCTGAAAAAGCTGTTTTGTACACTAAAATAAATTGCACCATTTGTTAATATTATTGTATTTATTTATTTGGTGTGGGAAAAATGTTTGATTTTGAGGCCAAACTGAGCTGTAGATTTATGGGTTTAAGATAATAGTTGACATTCAATCTGAACAATTAAACATCATGACATGCAACCAACTACTCAATAGTCTGAATACTTCAATTTATGACTAAAATTCTTAACTCTCCTTAATGTTTTTATTATTATTATTATTATTATTATTATTAACACTATGATGAAGTAATGTGCATTCTTTCCATTTTTTGTTTTTTTCTCCCTTTTTTATATATTTTTGTTGAGTCTTTCAACTATTCTGCTTCCATTTTTATTACTGAACTGCAAATACTGAATTGTACTAAATACACACAGAAACAATCACTCCCATCAATTGAAGTAGTAAAAAAAAAATTTCACCTCGTTTTGTGTCAGGTCCCAGGTGTTCTACCTTCAGCCACAATCACTGCAGATGCAGAAAAGACAAAGAAGTTATTACTTTAATATTATTACTCTAATTAACACATAACTCTAAGGTCTGATCTCTGGAGGCCATGTTTAGAACTTTCACAAGTTTTAACGATTGGAATCTCATTAATGTTGCAGGAGGAATTTGATTATCTTATTCTTATTCAGGGATCAAAAGCATCTGTTAAAATTAAGAGTCTGATTTTTTATTATTATGCAGTATACATAAATGCAATAAACTAATATCATACTGTACTAACTTATAATTGCTGCTGTAAACAAAGCAAATCATAATACACTAGTAATAACATCACAGATAAAAGAAAGTTAACATGTAATTATATCCAGTTAAAATGATTTTGAAAAGAAATAATTATTGTTCTTGATGAAAGGTCTTGGCTGTTCTATCCTGAGCTCCATATGTTTGACCTCCTCAATGTGACCCCAATGTAAGAGCACATTATGGTAATAATAATGCAATACACTCTGTATCGTTCTTTATTGTGTAGGTTTTGGAATTAGAATTTTGGAAATACCAAATATACATATATAACTTTAAACACAACTTTTGCTATTAACTTACTTGGAAAGGCACAACTCTGATCTGATTTTAGTGGTTTAACTGCTAGCTATTACACTTTTTTTTCACCCACACAATTATATCTGGATAATTGAAACAGTTTTGGTTTTTGAAAATCAGAAGTTGTTTGTATGGGGTGAAACGTTTTAGCACCAGATGAGGTGCCCTTTTCCCCTTAAAAACAGTGGCGGAGCTAGACTTTTTTTCAAGGGGTGGCCAAAGGGTGAGCAAGGCTTTATCAGAGGGGTCCATATACAAATGATGAACGAAAGGAAACAAATATTTTCTCACACACACTCAAATTAAAATGGTTTATTTAACTAAGATTTGCCATGACCAAACAAGACGTTAAACGGCACTATGGAACAGTGAACATGTAAATGTAAACTCAGAGCCCAGAATATGACCAAAAACAAATAAATAAATAAACTGGTGCTTCTGGTGTGCAATAGGTTGTGCTGGGTGGGGGCAGTTCAGTGCCATTTCCTTCTGCTTCACTGTCTTCCTCCCCAGAGTCTGACTCTGAATCTGAATCACCCTCATCTCTCTCTGGAACTTAATTGGAAATGCATAAACAGACACAATAAAAAATGCATAAAGCATCATGCTAACCTTTAGAATTAGGCTTATTGGATTTTAATACTTAATAACTCTGTCACAGCCTCTAACCCGCTGGTGATACACTTGGGCCTGGAGTCTCCTGGCTGGATTCTCCAGGTTGGTCACTGCTGCAGGGTTCTGTCTGGTCCTGGTCACTGCTGCAGGGTTCTGTCTGGTCCTGGTCACTGCTGCAGGGTTCTGTCTGGTCCTGGTCACTGCTGCAGGGTTCTGTCTGGTCCTGGTCACTGCTGAAGGGTTCTGTCTGGTCCTGGTCACTGCTGCAGGGTTCTGTCTGGTCCTGGTCACTGCTGTAGGGTTCTGTCTGGTCCTGGTCACTGCTGCAGGGTTCTGTCTGGTCCTGGTCACTGCTGCAGGGTTCTGTCTGGTCCTGGTCACTGCTGCAGGGTTCTGTCTGGTCCTGGTCACTGCTGTAGGGTTCTGTCTGGTCCTGGTCACTGCTGCAGGGTTCTGTCTGGTCCTGGTCTGGCCCTGGTTTTTGCCTCTTTAAGAAGAACTGGGAGATATTCCCTTTTCTCTTCATTTGGGCTCTACACAAAATAAGAGCCTGGTATTTAGACTCCATGACTGTTTGGCAGAGACACTATTTTAACTATTATTTAAACTATAGTTTTTAGTTTTCAGTAGCTAGCTAAAATAATACTAAATTAAAAATACATTAACTAGAAAATTCCTGAAGAAATTTAACCGGGGCCTGCCAAAGTGTGCCCGTCGGTTTGGACCCAGTGTTCTGATGCTAAACATTAGCATAATGCTCAAGAAAGCTGCAGTATAAACAGTAGTAGGTGGAATGTTACAAGCACGTAAACTAACATGGACTTGCACCATGCAGTATGTTAAAAGTAATGTATAAGCTAAAATTAGCCAAAATGCTAATGTGAGCCTACATGCTTTCAGTAGCATGTCGGGCATCTCTAGCATGAAGTCTGTAATTGACTTACTCCATTCAGTATACTAACCATGGGTAATAAGTAAGGGAAATGGCTAATACCTCATTTAAGATAAAAGGCTAATGCTAATGCTCTGCCTTGTTCCGCAAACAGAGCCCTAACCTGAGTGAAAAAGATAAGGCAGGATAATCTCATTGCACTGCCTTTGGCAGTGCACTGGTCGAGAACAATGAAATGGTAATGTTTGTGCTAATGTTAATGCACCGTCTTGCTGCGCAAGACAGTGCCCTAACCTGACAGAAAAAGATAATTCAAGCTAATATCATTGCAACGCTTGTGGCGCTGCAAAAGGTGGAGTGAAATTTTAAGGCTTTTATTTTGAAATTTTCGGTAAGCTTAATTTGAAGTGGCAACACTAATCTCACGTGTAACACTAGTTCAGTCAGTTATATAATGGCCTAAAGAGCAAAGTCTTGATATAAAAATGTCCAGGCTTTTATTTACGGAAGAATAAGTTATAATAATAATAACTAGATGCGTTTCCATTGACCGTATAAATAATAAATTAGCTATTTGGAAAAGCAGCAAGTTTGAAAAACACTCAGGTTTTGTGATAAAAGACGGTTTTGACACACCAACAATAGAGTTCCTTCAAGAAGATCAATGGGACAGAAAATGCAGACTCATTAAAATACAGTTGTAATAAAAAGAAAAAGTACATCCAGTTTCAATCCAAGGGCTTTATCAGGAAGTTATGCTTATTATAGCATTGGAACAGTTTACACGACAAAAACATCACTTCCTTCAACAGAATATCCAACCCGTTTAAAATAATAAGCTATCGCAGATGACTTTTTATTTTTCTTGAATACCGTTTATCTGTATTTATCTCTTTTGGTTTTTCTTGGGGAATAATAAATGTTTCACTCTGTCGTCACACATTGTATCTGCGAATGAAGTTAAAAAAAAAAACATTCCCCCCGTCCCCCACCTTAACTCCCCCTCATGCAAAAGACTTCTTGTGGCTTTGATGTGAAACTGTGATGTCACTCATCCTGTCTGTGACATCACTGGTGACTGTCTCTATATTCTCAGATTCCTCTGAGAGATTCATTTGCAGCTTCACGTCTGAAAGAATCAATAATGGCAGAGAAAAATTTATTTTCCGCAGAAGTTCAACCGACCGCAATGCTAGAAAACGATTTTTTACTGGCGAGAATTGAAATTTTAAAGAGCAGCCGAAATATGTTCAAGGAACAGAACCAGGAACTCGAAAGAGAAAATAAAATTTTGAGAGAAAGGATTGAGCGCTTCCATAAATGTACAAACAATAATGCCAGGAGCATTCAAATAAAAAACGATCTCCTGGAAACCAAAAATAGACACTACAAAAAAATGGCATGGAAATTAAATTATGATTTGGTGAGGGAGAAATCCAAAATTCAAAAATTAAACAGCGATTATAATGCCATGGCGAAGTCCTATGTGGTCCTCGATCGGACACATAGGACAACAAGGGAGAACGCCAAGGACGCTTACGAAGAGAAGTCCAGAGAAGCGGAGTCCCTCAAAGAAGAAAATCTTGGGCTCCAACAACAAATAGTTTCTTTGAGGGAAGAACTTGAAATGATTAATGCAAAGGCAAAGTCGGAAGCGAGCCCACCAAAAGAGACTCCACTTCAAAACCAAGAAGATGTTAATGAAGAAAATCCGGAAGAGAGGCCAACAGTCCTCAGAAGAATTGGAACTGCATTTATAAATTTATATAATTCGGGAACATTGCGGTACTGGGTACCCGCATGGATATTTTAATTTCTGGATGGGCTATTTGGGGTATAGCGGCAGCAGGGGGACACATTTTGGGGGTCGCTGGCACTAGGAACCTTAGGGAACGCTGGCGGCAGAGGGAGAGATTTTGGGGTCGCTGGCACTAGGAGCCTTGGGGTATAGTGGCAGTAGAGGGAGACATTTTGGGGGTCGCTGGCACCAGGTCCCATAGGGAACGCTGGCGGCAGAGGGAGAGCTTTGGGGGCCGCTGGCACCACGCGCCTTTAGGGACGCTGGCGGCAGAGGGAGAGCTTTGGGGGTCGCTGGCACCAGGTCCCATAGGGAACGCTGGCGGCAGAGGGAGAGCTTTGGGGGCCGCTGGCACTAGGAGCCTTGGGGGACGCTGGAGGCAGTAGAGGGAGACATTTTGGGGGCCGCTGGCACCAGGTCCCTTAGGGAACGCTGGCGGCAGAGGGAGAGATTTTGAGGGCCGCTGGCACCACGCGCCTTTAGGGACGCTGGCGGCAGAGGGAGAGATTTTGGGGTCGCTGGCACTAGGAGCCTTAGGGGAAATTTCGAAAGCATTTTACCAGAGCAGGCATGCCTATCAATGTCATGAAAGTTTGATACCGATAGGGCGATACTTGTGGGCGTGACAGCGATTTAAAAATTTATTTAGGGTCAAAAATCAACTTCATTTGTAGCTCTAATGGAGTGGCAGTTGGTGGCGTTTGTACTCTGCGTTTCGGCAGTTGGAAATTGTAACTCCAAATCCCAATAAATGTAATATCTCCCTTCTCCGAATCAAGCTGAACGTTTTGATACCATTTTTGTGGGGGGGATACGCAGCGGTGCGAGCCGCATTAACATAAAATGACCATATTTCCAAGAATAAATGTGGGGACATTTCTCGCTCGGTGATAAAGTAAAAGCAAATTTACCAAAATAAAATGGAGAAACTGGGACAGTTACTGTTAACATATTTATTAACATTCAAACATTAAAGGCAAATATAAAAGCAGGAGCGTGTCTCTCTACAAAGTAGTAATAATACTATTAATAATAATAATAAAAGTCATAGAAAACTAAAACTGTAAATATGGGGGCAAATTGTGTACATAGTTTGTAAGTGAGCATACATAAAAAACTGGTACCTTCTGTTAATGAACGAAAAGCCCACAGTGGTAAGGAGCTTGAAACTGACAAAAATAGTAAACAATTGTTTCCTGACAAACTGATTTTCATTGTGGCTCAATTAAAATGATGGTAGTTAAAACTTATTAGTGTTTTTGTGTCTGTGACCATAGAGCTGATGGACATTTTGTCTCATCTGTCTGAAGGTCAGATGAGACGCCTCACTTTTTAATGATTTGCTTTCTTCCTTGGTCACCTCACATGACCTTGACCTTGTAGTTTCCCTTTACTTCCTGGACTTGGTTGTTCTGGACTTTTAGTAACAATTCATATCACAGTTCTCTTGAATTTGTCATTAATTTTCCTCCAGCCAGGGAGGATTGGACCTTAAGTTTAAGAATAATCTGTGTAATTGTAGTCATCTTGCTCTGTCATTTTCTTATTCTGTTGAACCTCAATTCAAAATAATTTTTTTATTGGTTAATTTTTAGTAAATCTTCATTTATCCCTTTTGTCAATTTCAGGTTGTTTCAGTGACACTGTGGGTCCATACATACATGAGGTTTGTGTAAAGTTATGTAGTTGATATGTAAAGACATTGTGTGTGTTTGAGATGAGTGAACTCTGGTCAGGAAGTCCACTAACATGAGCTCATCTCTTTATCTCTGGACCTGAAAACCATCCTGGGTCTGAAGAGCCTCCAGTCACATGATCAGGCAGAGACGCCTGGATAGAAGAAGAGCAGAAAACGTGATGTGAGAAACACCATCATATATATACAAGAATAGTAAAGAGAAACACTTAAAATCAACATATAAACTAGAAAATTCCTGAAGAAATTTAACCGGGGCCTGCCAAAGTGTGCCCGTCGGTTTGGACCTAGCGTTCTGATGCTAAACATTAGCATCCATGCTAAAGAAAGCTGCAATGTCATCAATAGCACGTGGATAGTCACAAGCATGAATTATTGAACATGGGTAGTAAGTAAGGGAAACAGCTAATACCTCATTTAAGGTAAAAGGCTAATGCTAATGCTCTGCTTTGCTGTGCAAGGCAGAGCTCTAGCCTCAGAGAAAAAAATTTAAACTTAATTTAAAATTTCCACACTAATTCCATGTGTAACAATGGTTGGTTAAAAAGAGTTATAGAAGGCCCAAAACACAAGCAGTTCTAAAGTCTAGCTTTTTCCTCCGAGTTCTGCAATAGTTAGAACTACAGTGACGCGTTTTTGCAGTCCTAATCATCTGGCCCTGCTGTGTTCCGTTGCTATGGTAATGGATCCTCTGCAGGCTGTGAGTCAGACAGGGGGAGACAGAATTCTATCAGTTTGTGGCAGCCATTTTCACTAAAATAGGCATGATCCAGAAAGGAGTCTTAAGGCTTTTATTTTGAAATTTTCAGTAAGCTTCATTTTAACTGTCCAAAATAATCCAAAGTGTAACAGTGGTTTTGTTAAAAAAAAGTCACATAATCCCCAAGAGAGCAATTCCATAATATAATAGAATGTCAGGGCTTTTTTTTTGAAATTTTAATTCAACTTAATTTAAAATTACCACACTAATCCTGTGTGTAACAGTGGTTGGATAAAATCAGTTATAAAATGCCCAAAACACAAGTAGTTCTAAAGGCCAACAGCTTCCTCACAGCTCTGCCATAATAAAAACTACAGTGATGCGTTTTTGTAGTCCTAACCACTGGCCCTGCTGTGCTCCGTTGCTATGGTAATGGATCCTCTGCAGGCTGTGAGTCAGACAGGGGGAGACAGAATTCTATCAGTTTGAGGCAGCCATTTTCACTAAAATAGGCATGAGCCAGAAAGGATATTAAGGCTTTTATTTTGAAATTTTCAGTAAGCCTCGTTTAAATGTCCAATCTATTCACATGAGTAACAGTGATTGTGTTAAATCAGTTCTAAAATGCTCCAAACAGCAATTGATATAAAAATTGTCAAGGCTTTTATTTTGAAATTTCATTAAGCTTAATTTCATTAAGATTAATTAAACTTAATTAACACTAATCCCATGTGTAGCAAAGGTTGGTTAAAATCAGTTATAAAATGCCCAAAACACAAGCAGTTCTAAAGGCCAGCTCCTTCCTCAGAGCTCTGCCATAGTAAAAACTACAGTGATGCGTTTTTGTAGTTCTAATCAGCTGCTCGGCCCTGCTGTGCTTCGTTGCTATGGTAATTAATCCTCTGCAACTGTCATGTGTGTGAGACAGAAAGAATTCTATCTTTGTGAGACACCCAGTCAGCTTTGACTGAAAAAAGCAGTCCAAACAACTGCTTCCCGTTCGGAAACCGTGATACATATCGGAAAACCGTTTGAAGCGTATGAGAGGGCTATCTTTCATCTCCGATAGTCCCGCTATTCATATCTGTACATCACTCACAGTAATAATAGCGACGAGATAAAAATGGTGTGCGCTGAGGTCTGACATTTTTCAGAAATACATGGAAGGGAACCTGGCTGAGCGAGTCAAAATCCTGTCGCATCACTTCGCTCTGAAGCCCCTAGACAGAAAACCATAAGCCCTAGAAAAATTTTGAAAACATTTTACCGGAGCAGGCATGTGTATCTATGTCATGACCGAGTTTGATACCGATAGGGCGATATTTGTGGTCGTGACGGCGATTTCAAAATTTATTTGGGGTCAGAATCGCAGTGCTTCCCACACTCTAACGAAACGTTGGTTACACTCTAGTTTGGGCAGTTTCTAACTGACAAGAATTTTTGATGGTTTTTCGCTTTTTACTTTTTTATCGTAACTCCGAATCCCACCAAAAGTAATAGCACCCCTCCCGGCGCCGAGCCGCACGATTTGATACCACTTTTGTGGGTGTGCTCGCAGCGGTACGAGCCGCATTCCGGTTGACGGAAGAAAAATAAATAAAGAGACATTCTATTGGGTGTAGATTAATAGGTGCCTGCCATGCAATGCATGGAGGCAGTTATTGACTTACTTTGCAAGTCAGTAACTGCCTCCATGCATTGCTAGGCAGGCCCCAATTAAAATTAATTAATATAACTAGTTAGGTTATAATTCAAAGCTTTCATATGACATAGCCTACTTACATTTCAGTCATTATAAAACTTAATGGTTTTTCACATATTCTTAAAACACACATTTCAAGCAAGAGCTGGGAGATATAAAACATTACAGGGCAGCGTGTCACTAAAACATAAGAATCTGTCTAAAACACGATCTATCAGCACTAGCATGGCTAATATAATAAACGAGGCACTACGCAGCGGTGCACAACCATTTTTTTTTTCTTTTTAGAAATGTATGACAAGTGCCACCTCTCATTAGGAAGGTAACAGTGGTTACCGCTGAGCGGTAAAATGTTGTAAATACCTGCAAAACTCCTCTACGGTGGACTCTAAAGGCCTTGATGTGTTTTTGAACAAGCAGGAACCACATGTCAGTAACCAATCAACAGCGTCGGGCATCGGGCTGCTTTCAGGGACAGTCGGAAATTAGAGTTTTTCTGGCAAATCTTTGCCGATCTCATAAGTATTATGTTTTAAAATTACCATTTCCAGTGGGGTGGCACTAGGGGTGGCCAGGCGTCTGTTGGGGGTGGCAAGTGCCACCCCGGCCACCCCTGTGGCTCCGCCACTGCTTAAAAAAGGACTTATCAATTCAATACACAGGCTGAAACTGAATTAGTCCATAAAAGTCCTTCAAATAATGTAAATCAGCTGATCATGTATGTGTTACCATAACAGTCATAGCATTTGCATTTCCAGACCATTACCACGCAGTGCTTCTCTTTTGTTCCCTTTGCTAACATTAAATGTAGTTATAAACACCTTAATGTTGCTGTTATTCACATATCTCTGACAGAAAACAAACAAAAACAAAAAATTTGAATGGGAATGTCTTCACTACAATTAAAGTTTTGATTGAATCCACCCTTACACCACACCAAGGTTGGTGTTTCTCTTTAGCAAAACTCTGAATGATTTCAAGCATGTACTCTATAAAAGTCTTCACTCGCATCATTTCATGTCAGAATCTCTGCTGTTTTTCCATCTACAATTTACTCGCCAATGGTCAGAGAGGAAATTAGAATTGGCAGAATGCATTAAGGAAAACTTTGGACTTAGTAAATAAAATCAAAACAATGCTTACGCATTCATTGAGTAGCAGAATAAACTATGCCTTTTCTAAACCTCCTTTATTTAATTCCCATTTGCTTTGGGGTTGATGAAAATCTCCAGTGGACAACAGGTGACAGACTTGCTAACTTCTGGTCAGATTAGCATCTTTTTGAAGAGTAACTTAGAAGAAAATTAGATTGATAAATCACATGTTGACACTAGATTTGAACTATAGACACCAAAAGATATTCTTTCATCTTACTTGCTGAATGCAAATTTAAAACTGACCACTGCCTTCAATTAAATTCTGCAAGAGAGTCATTGTGTAAGCAGGTCCTGGGTTGTGGCCTAATTTCCGACTGTCCCTGAAAGAAGGAACAATGGCACAGTGTGTATTCACTTGTGAATCTGTCCATACCTGCAGGGAGTTCAGCCACTGGAAGGTGAACAGCTTGGCAACAGAGAAGAGAGATTTCCTCAAAGCTCCGTTGCCCTTAGCACCAGAGTTCCTACGCAACCTGCGTTTACTGGGGAGGCGGCCAACCCTGCAGCAAATCAACGAAAACCTCATCAAGAAGTACGGCACCCACTTCCTGGTTTCTGCTACCCTGGGAGGTAAGGAGGACCTGCAGGTGTTCGTTCTTAGAAATTGATGGGACACACGAAGATAGAAGAGATACTCATTTTAGGACTTGTTGGAGTGATATCCTGTGTCAGTGTGCCACTGCAGACAGATGGAAAAAGTAAGCTAGACCCACACCTCATACCCTGAAGCATTTGACCATTGTTATTGCTTGCGGTGCTAAAATTCCCCTTTTCCTTTCCACTGAAGAAGACACACAGCTGTAGAAATCTATAAAAAAAGGAACAGAAAATGACATGAATAAAACTCTTGCTCTCTTCACAGTAATATGCTGAAGGTTTTTTTTTTCAGTCTTGACCCCTGCAGAGTAAACCGGAACAAAACAAAACTGATATTGCAAATTTGTGTAACAAAGTAGTAGAGATTTAAAATGCTCTCTTTTATCATTCTGAATTGAATAGCAGTATTGAAATGTTCAACAAAAATCAAAATTTCCATGGTTTGTTGTTTAGCAATAAAATCATTAGGTGGCTGGTCCATATTTCCAGCCGTTATTAAGCGAGAGGCGGGGTACCACTTGGGCAGGTCATAAGTCAATTACAAGGCAACACAGAGAGGCAGAACATGATGTTTGATTGGATGAATGCAAATACATCATGAAGTAAGTAGAAAAACTTACTTCATTGTGTATATATGTGTTTAGCATTTTACATAGTTCTCACATCTTTGGAGTTGTTGATATGCTCTTAATATCATGCTGCTCTGAGTCTAACATTAAAGATAAATATTTCAGAATATTAGTGTTTGGGTTATGGCCGGGTAATACAGTTACCAGTAAGCTTTGACTTGTTTAAAACTTATCCAGTTATTGGATTACAATAGACTCAATGGCATTGGTCATCTGAACTGGGAAATTCTTGTGATACTGCACTAAAATAATAGAAGTATTTTGATTTTTGAAGGTGTGCTGTTATAATTTGTCCAAACTCGAGACATTGCAAAATTAGTCTCATTATATTCTTCTCCATATAATTCTGTAGAGATTTTCAAAAGTTAGTTGCAAATCCCGGACAGTTTACTAAAATGAAATAGGTAAGTTTCCTGTAATTGCTTGATGAAGGCAAAAGGAGCCAAGAAAGTAGGTAAATTATGAAAATGACTATTCAAAAAAAGAGCGATAGGATTAAAAACCTACCAAAATACTTGAATGAAAAAACAAACAAACTAGTATTTTCAGTGAAAGTAGTAGCTTTTGTAATCAGGCACAAATGGATAAATTGATTTTTGATTCACAGGAGAAGAGTCTTTAACTATTTTCCTGGACAAGCAGAAGCTAAATAAGAAGTCGGAGGGCAACAGCAACAGCTCTGCGGTGTCCCTGGAGCTGCTCCATCAGTTGGCGGCCTCTTATTTCACCGATCGGGAGAGCACCCTGAGGCGACTCCACCACCTCCAGATTGCCACCTCTGCCATTAAGGTACTGCACTCATTTACTCAGCATGTGTACTTACAATACAAATCCAGATGCATAATCTTTGCTTCAGTGCCCTGCTGAAAAATGTCTGCTTCAGCATGCTGCTCATGCACTATAAAGCACATGCAAATGCAGTGTTTATTTGCAAAAACACACACTTTTGCAGTTTTTAGGATTAACAAGCAGCCAGTTATGAGGGTGGAGAGTCCAATATCAACGCTCCTATAAAACTCGTCTCTGAGGTTATATCATTCGGTGCTACGTCTACAACAAATACCTTCAACAAACAATTATTTTTAAAGATTATTGTTGCAGTGCATGGTTCCAAGGTTCAAGAGATTAAAAAGGGTTCAAGGAAACACCTTTTTTTAATCTAAAGAGGCAAGTGTTGATTAATGACACGGTTCATGCACTACAACTCTCAAAGGAAGCACAGCATCGCAAATGTCAACTTTCTCTAAGGTCTCAAAGGGAATTGTACACATACACAGGTACATATTGTACCCTATTACACACCATCTGGAATAATTTCCATTTGTTTTACTGCAAAGAGAAGCTGTCAAATTAAAGGTACAGCAGCCTTTCAAGCGCAAAGGTGTCTTTTTCCTTACTATATAGCTGCTTTACTTCACAGATTTTAGTTCGGAGAATGGAGATAAAACCTGAGATTTTTGAACTACCAATTTTAAGAGGCAGAGTTGATTAAACCTTTCCTCAAAAAATACAGAAAAAAAACAACCATTATGTCCTTTGTCTAACAAGATATTGTCTGAGTCCTTTGGTATCTCGTGGGAAAGAATAAGCAAGAAAAACATTTTTCACAAATCTGCTGGCTTTCCTGTGGTGACAGCAGGTGTGTGGGTGGGTGGGCCATGCTTCTCTTCATCAACTTAAACAACAAATCTGATTGAAACGACAAATAATTGGCTTGGTACCAAATTTATATGAAGCCGGTATATCATGAGTATTTTCTCCTTGTTGTCTCCACTTGCTGAAAACTCTGCAAGCAAAAGTTAGATTGGCTTTAAGACTTTTTTTGTGTCCAAGGGCCCCTTTAAACTGGAGCTCAAAGCACTCGATTGCTCTCCAACTAACATTCAAATGGTTGGATGAAGCTGTTTTTATGCTGGACTCAAAATTAATAATTTTAACCTTGAGAAAAAAAAAAAGATTTTTACATTGGCAATAAATATAACTTTAATTTTAATGCTTAAAGAAAGGATGGTTGAATATTTTTTTTATAAGTTAACTAGTAATTACAACAACCTCTTTTAGCAAGTGAGAATTTTGTTTTATACATAAGTAGAAAAGAAATGACCTTACTAAGCTTGGAGTGCATACATTCTGGGGGGAATGTAAGTAACTATCACTGCAGCTAAATTGATTTGTGTTCGCAAATATGTACATTTATGAATGCACAATATCTCTCTCTCTCTCTCTTAATCTCTGTTAATTGCTTATGTTCCCCTTCTCTTATATGTGTATAAGCCAGCTGGGGTCTGAAGACAGAGAAGCAGTATTTCTTTGCAGAGATTTATAGCCCACTGAAAATTCCACAAATCTGACCACGATGAAGAAGTGGCATGAAGGCAGCCAGCATTGAAACAAACCATTCAGAAATGCTGTCTGCAGTTTGCCACAAGTCATGTGTGGAACACAGGAAATATGTCTGAAGACAGCGCTTTGTTTAGATGAGACAAAAATGTAACTTTTTGGCCTACATGTAAATGTTAATGGAAGACACTAACACTGGCAAACTATCCCTGACTGGTTTTCTTAAGTAGGGGAAGGGAATCTGGTCAAAGTTGACGGTGAGCTCGATACAGCTAAATATAGAACAATTATGGAAGGGAACATTTCAGAGGACAGAAAAGACTTAAAACGAAGACAGAGGTTCCCTTTTCAGATCTGTCGGGAGATTTGGAAATTGGTGAGCAATGGGTTTCAGTGAACACAGAGCAATTTTTGATTCACAGGAGAAGAGTCTTTAACTCTCCTCACAAGAAAAATTGGCAAATATGTTTTTAGATTTACTCTGCGAACATACCCCGAAAGATCTGGAACAAGTCCCTATTCTTAGATTATTTAGAGAAAACATTTGAAAAGCAAGTTGTTTTCTTTCAGTTCACAAGTAGGAGCTGTTTTGCTATGTCCTATCAAAACTTTCCCATTTCCTCGTTTTTAGTTAGGTTTGTTATTATAACATGAAGGAAGTTCAAGATATATCGATACTTTTCCAATGTGTTGTACATGTTTATTGGATAAATTCATAGTTGGATCTCAAAGTTCAAGTCTTAAAAAATCCAATTCTGGTGCAAATATACATAACGCTTCAACAATATTTACCAAATGTATACCAGATGTACTAAAGTCACGTTTTCTACTTTATTGTTAGATTTACTCCTCAAGTAAAAATGTACTTAAATTCTGATAAGAAAAAAAAAGATTTTGCCAACCAGCTGATTGAAAAGCAGAAGGCAGGTTCTGTTCCAGCTTTTATTTTTATAGGAATAATCTTCAATATCTGTTTAGTCTAAACAGAGGGAATTAATTTGTCAGCCATGTTTGAAGCTGGACTTATCTACAAAACAAGAGGGAGAGAAAAAGAAATATGATGCAGAATGTAAAACTGAATTGAAGAAAGGAAAGCTTGAAATGGCAACCATTTAATACATCTGGACCTTAAAGAACAAAATATCCCCTAAAATTAATACTTCTGAGAAAGTTAAATGTGAGTAGATTTTTGAGGGGGGGGGACAACACATTTTACATTTTCAATACATTAAGAGCAAATCTGGAATAAACAAAAACATATAAAAACTGGATACATACAAAGACATAAAAGCCATCCAAAAGATCTCCTTTTATACCTTCCCACTAGATGAAAATGTCTAGTATGTGGGCCATTTTCAACAATGTATTCTGCTATATAGACTCATCACACAAGAGGAAGCAGCACTGAGTGGGATGCACTTGACCCACGTCCATGTTTTTCCACTGGGTTTTGTGTCACTGCAGCACCAAGTAGGAGGTTGGAGCAGAACATATCATTCTCTCCACTAACAAATCCCAGCTACATGTCCATTTAGAAAACATTTCGCTGAGAAGATTTTGTTAGAAACTCAAAAGAAGTCTATTCTTAAGGATCAAAACAATGTCAGCAACTTCACAGAGACACCTGAATTCAATTCAAAAATCATTTTGCAAAACAATGATCCCAAACGCAAGCGTTTTAAACATGTATTCCAAGAACAAATTAAACAACCAATTTTCATACTAATCATGTAGTTTCATTACTACATTTTAATATTTTTGCAAACCATTGAGCCTCTAAAGGTTTTTCATCAAATAAAAAAGCATTTCCAGTTAAGTTGAGGATAATTGTGGACTTATTCAAAATCACCAGGCATTTAATATAAATATAACTGTATGCTTACTTTAGCTGAAGCCTTGGTTTGATAGAAGTACTGCTGCAATAAATAATTCAAATGTAATAGAAGGAAAAAACAATCTTTAATGCTCTGAACTGTAAAAATGTAATAAAATGCAAAATAAAAAAAAGAAGGAAAAAGTTTCTGATCATTCACGCTACTGAGTGATCATTGAATGTATAATATCCCAGGTTGATTGATCCTTTCATTTAAGAGTTGTTTGGAGTTTTTAACAAACTAAGAGCCAGCTCTCAGATGAATTGTCATTGAAGTTCCTCTTGGGAGGTACTGAAAGCCCGATGTGTTCTCAGCGTGAGGCTTTCAGCACAGCTCAAAGTTCTGATGCTTTATGGTCCCTGCAGACAAAGTGTGTTGACTCAAAAATCTCTTACTTGGAGGAATAATTACTATGAATAAATGTTGGAAAATTAATATATGTTTGCATTAAGTAGTGTCTATTTTTATCACATTTTTGCAAGTTTTATGTGATATTAGTTATTGAACTTTTTCCAACCTAACAATAACTCATCAGTGATATATTATCTCTATTTGTGAAACTTTGACCTGCCAATACTACTTGTAGCTAAACTGAATTTTCTTAATAAACTACAATAAAAGAAGATCTAAGAGCAGATTCTTAATCACCCGTTAGAGATGAGGTCTATTGGAACCCCTGAGCCTTTTACTCTGTGCGCAGTCCAGCAGGGTTGCATTGACCCTACATGCACTTTTGTAAAGTTATTTTTGTTCTTTGTGCAGTTTCGGGAACTGGCGGTCTTTCGGGACACACCTCCGCTTCCCTGCTGTTAGGCTGTGACGTTTGCCGTCCTCCTGCTGAGCGTCGTGCTAAGAGAGTTAAAACACAAGGTTGACAAGTTGTGTATAATGCCAATTAGAAACCCAGCTGATTGCCTCAAGCCACAGACGTCGCAGCAGTCAGTTCTTTTGATACCTCTGCTAACGTTAATTATCTGTTTTGTCAGTGAGAGAGATGACACTGCGCATATTTTGATGATTTAATTTTCTTGTCAGATGCCATAAATAAAAGACAAAAAAAACAGATAGTTTTGATTCTTAAGTTAACATACCAAGTGAGAAATATGCTATTTTAATGTTTTTTAATATCAAATAAAATAAATTTACATTTCTCTTCGTGGAAGTTTGACTACAAAAAAGAAAGACAGTAAATGTTGTATTTAAAAGTAAAAAAGTTGTTCAGTATTAGCAGAGAGGATTTTTTATTTTTTCATGTTTTCTACCCACTCAGATATGCAGTTCATCTCTCAATTGAATTTTCCATATAGCTATTCAACCACTTGGCCTCTCAAATGACATAACCTTTGCTGCCATAGAAATCTTGTATTAAATACAATTTCCTTTTTGTGCTCTGTGTGGTTATTAAAGGCAGAAACAATGTCACACTGTATCAGTGAGAGGTGCTGTAATATATGGTTTAATATTATTTCAAACTTACAGTTACTAAAATTTAAACAGCTGTTTCCACATGTATGCTTTAGAGCAGTGGTTCTCAAATGGTCGGTCTTTGTAGTCACCATAACCCCTCAGTGACAAACAATGACTTGAGTCATGTAAATTTTTCAGTCATTTTTTTTTTCAACCATGAATTATGAGGCTGGTATAACAATCAGTGCAACGGAGTAGCGACCTTTTCTTGTTTTAGCAGTCTCTGTGGATGTTTTGATGCAAAATAACATGAGTGCAACATGAGATAAATTCTAATTAATGTGAAATATTTGGCTGAGAATTATCTCACGTCAACATGGCACATGTCAGAAGCAGACATTCAAGACTACTCTTTTCTTTCTTTTCTTTTCTTTTTTTGTTTTTTTCTTTTTGGCTGCGCACCAGAAACTGAAGACCAATATGTTTTGAAAAAACCTAAGCAGCACTAAGTTCAACCATGAGTGTAACTTTAACGTCATATACCTTAAATTGCAGGAAGTTTGGAGAACTGAGCCTGTTTCAAAATAAGAGCCTCAAAAGTCTAAGTTGGCAGATGAATGCTCAGATTTTTACTGCCCAAATGACAAGGCAAGAATACTTGCATATTACAATGGAGCTGCACCAGAACTAAGACAGGTTTACTCTCTCAAATGTCAATGAGTACCAGTGGAAATGACTGTTTCTGTGTTACCTAAAAAAATGTGGTCTTCTTTTGTGTCAAAAGAAGACCACATTTTCATTTTTTTAGCATCACTATAATATAGAAATAAGCTAACAATAAGTGTACTTCACTCAGCAACAACATGGAACTGTCGGCACTTGGTTATAATTAATTCACTGGCTGGAAATGTTGGAAATTCGGAGATTTCAACTGTCCAATCACAGGTGGACAATCACAAGTCAGGGTGGGGGAAAAAATGACAATTGGCACAGATAAATGCCAGTGAACTTAGTTGCTTTGCTAAATGTTGGTTGCTAATTGTGAAACCTTGAACAAAGAACATAATCTAAACAGTAAAAGTCCTCACTGCACGCCATCCAGTCTTGGTCTCAAACAGACTCAAGTTGTTTAATTTTTTCTTCGGTGGCGTGATGATTTCATTCAAATTCGGGTTTATGCATTTGACAGCATGGCCCTTTCAAAGCAAAATTTGCTTTATTTTGTGTTTAGTTGGAAGAAAACAAAAGTCTGAGCGGTGAAATACAAGAGGTTAGTTAGTGGGTGGAGGCAAAAAAAGAGAAGTGGTATGAGTCATAATCACACCCTCAAACTAATTTGGTCATTTAGTGAGCAATGAGGAACGGACTTTATAGTTAGCCTGCCAACATGAGAAAAACTAATTCAATTTAAAGAGATAATTTTTTTTTGGGATGATTACTAAAAAAATTTTTGGCTTTTTCTACGACACAATTTTGGAACCACATCTGCTGTGTAAACAAGAAGCTAAGAAAAAAGGCCTCATCCTGTCTCACACATCTTCTGTTGCCTCATGTCTTTATCTCTGTTATCTTTAACTCGATCATGACACTGTGTCTCTCTCTCTCCTATTTTTGTATATATTTGACAGATTTTTGAGATGTGTATCACCCACACTGCCTTGAAGGATAACTTCTATTTCGTTTGATAATAGATGCAATCTTAAGGCAAGCAGAGTGAGAAGATATAAGCAACAAGACGGCTGCACAGGCTGCATCTTTTTCCAGATAGGCCACTTAGCTGAAGAATAGCTTTGCTAGAGGCCACATCCATCCTCTGACGCTGTGCTATTTTGAACACTCACATAGGAAATGAACCATTTGTCACATTCATACTTCTTCTTCATGAAAAACCTTTTTTATTTTCTCCAGTTCCTCTGATTCTTCACTTTCCCTTCATGCACTTGTCTTGTCTCTGAGTTACTCTGATTATTGTTTGATCCCCAATTAGCCACCATTAGTATTGCATTTGTATGAGAAATCTGGGACAAAACTGTCCATATACTTTCTATAATTCTCAAGAATTAATATCCTGGTCACAATTTTAAGCCAAATAAATGTTTTACTGCTCTTCACTGCAGTTATTTCAGCGACATCCGACATGAACATAAATTTGTCGCGATTTCCTTGTGACAGAAAATGCTGCATGTGTTTCCTACATGTAGAGCAACTCTGTGAGGTTTTTGTTTTGGGGTTGTTATCACAGACACTGTTGGTGATGTCCCGCCATGGAATAATTTCAGTCAGAAATGTATTTGATGAGTTTCAAGAAAATCGTCTGAATTTGCAGTATTTCCAGTAAGCTACTTCCCTCTTGATGATTCATTTATTTGGCAACAACGAGTGTCAGGATTCATTTGAGTCAGATTGATGGAGACCTTAGACTTGTGATTTTTCATCAAAAATGGAACAAAATGATTATCATTGATTCAGAAACCAAAGAGTTCCAATATGAATTTCGCACTTTTTATCCAAATATGCACGCACTATATAAAAGAAAGCGTCACATATCTAAACAGATGTTTCAACAAATTTGCTTGATTTTTTTTTCTCATTTTCTGACTCAAAATAAAACAACTTATTGGGGAAGCCATAAAGTTTCTAACAAAAAACCTTTATGTAACTTTGAATCTATGGAGCCACAATTTAACTTGCATAAACCCCATAACAGGTAATTTTAAGAGTCCTTGAAATAAAACAGACACCGTCGTGTTTATCTTTATGTACAAGCAAATCATTGTTGAATGCCTGCTCACTCCGTATAGCACTCCTTCCTTCGATAAAACCTCTTTAATGTTAATTCATAAACATGTTTCTCTCCTCTCTCTTATTCTATTGTTCTCTACATAGCAGCCCACACACGGCAGACAGCTGTGGCTGCAGGTGTTGTAGTCTAAAGCAAAAATGCTAGATTTTTTTTTTTCCCTGCTCTCAGAGGGCTTTACTTCATCTTGCTGTCACAACTGCCACAAGCTGTACTCTAAGCCATCAAAGACGGCAACAAACATCTCCCTTGTTTATTGCTAACATAATGGTAACACATTCAGCACATATATTGTATGTGATGTTAAATAGATCCTCTCTCTCCTTTAACTCCAGGTAACGGAAACAAGAACAGGTCCTCTCGGCTGCAGTAACTACGACAGCTTGGACTCCGTTAGCTCGGTGTTGGTGCATAGCCCAGAAAATAAGATTCACTTAAAGGGTAAGGCCCCACAAACACAAATACACACATACTGTACGTGCAGCTTAATGCTGTAAGCATGTACACATAGCCTCAACCCTGCAGAGAAAGTCCACTGATGGAATAAAATTAACCATACCCACACATTTAAGCACACAGAAATTTACCACATCCGTCCATCCCACCTGCCTGCCAACTGTCTCACCTCTGGTGTTGTTGGCTTGGATGACCCTTTACTTTACGCTGCAGTAGTTTATATGTCTGTTTCTGCCTGACTGGTTTTCAGTCTCATAGGAAATCTGTTATTTTACCAGCCTGCAGATAGCCCAGACCCACGCTGACCTTAGCTTAATCCATCCAAACCCGTCTACAAAACTCTGTAAACAGGCAAAACTCAGATGGTTAAATCACTAAATTATATTTTTGTATATTTGCACTTATGAGAAAATATTCAACAAATGAAATCAGGTGGTAAAGAATTGAAGTATTGGCAGAATGACAAATTGCCTTGACTTTTTTTTAATGGAGTGTAATGATGGCTGGTCTGTGGAGGCAAGACTTTCTTTAACTTGCAAATAAAGGTCTACCAATTGCAAGAACATTGCAATAAGTAAAAAAAAAGTTCATTTTTTTGTTTGTTTTTCTTAGCAAGACGGATCCAGAAAAAAAGGACTCCTATTTCAAGGCCATGTTAGCTTGACCAGTCAGTGTCTGTAAGAAGCATTTTTGGTATTCTCTTCAGCAGACAGAGTATGAATGATTTAAAAGCACTGTGAGATATTTCCAGCTGCTACATTCAGGAAACTTCGTTCCTGCAAATGTCTTTGAAACATCATCAATTTTCTCTATTTATGTGAATGGTTTTTGAAAAGTAGCTTCACTGACATGAACTTATGTCAATACACCAACACAAATCTTAGTGGTAAAGACATGATATTGACAAGCTTGTGCTGCATTTCCTGTCCACTGCTGCAGTTTGGTGGTTCTTCTGCTTTATGTTGAGAGCATAGAAAATGTCTAAAATGGACAGCCCTTTTTCCAAGGTCATTGTGGAAATAAATTTTTAGTAGATTTTGGTTTCATCTTTTAGCAACTCATTAACCCTCATTTACAATTATATAGAAATAAATACTTTTTTGTTTCTGCTGTCAAAAATGTGCTAGTCAAAAATTATTGCAAACATATGTATACATTTAATTATTTAGTATCATTTGGACATAACTGGTAAAATGCGGCAAAGTGATTCCAATCTGATCATTGGTATATTTAGATTTTGCATTGATTTTCATTTTTGAAATACATATTATGCCCCTTTGGCTGCATTATGATTGGAAGCAGTTTCAAGTGAATTTGTTGCAGTATTTTGCAAGGCTTGTTTGCATTTTAAATATTATAGGTGCAACCTAAACGATGTGCTTTCTATCTATTTACTTAGTAATTCTCTTTCTCTATCTTTTGTGGCCAGGTTTATCTACTCCAACACAAATTTGTGTTGGGAAAACAAAAACAAAACCTGTCTGTAAGGATTTTCTAACCAAAGCTCATTATTCCAAAGGTCAAGAGGACAAGCGATAAAAATCAATCCAGCCTGAAACTGTGTAAAATGCATAAAGTTATCTGGAATCAGGCAGTTGTCTGTGATCTCCATGCTTCTAACATGTGTTGGTGTTGGTTTAACATCTAATATTGATGGGAACAAATTTGCCTTTGATAAGTATTCAGAGAGTTCGTAGGATGCGTCCACTTAATTATTCATACAGACAAATTTCCATATTTCATTTACTGTCTGAACTCCTAGCATGTCTTTCTGGATTTGAGAGTTCAAAATGCCAAATGCTTTTGTCACAAAGTTAAAATTGCAGGAAAAGAAAAGAGCGAGAACAATGTGGTGGCTTGTTTTACACAGTGATATCCTGGATTCATTTTTAATGGAGTCCTATTTACTAATACACCAAGCACATCTCCTGCTGGTTTCATAATAGGAACCATAACAGCCAACAATAGAAAAAGATCCTGTTGAGGTTAATTGCAATTTTATATGCATACAGATTTGAAAAAGAAGAATAAATTAGTCAACTAAAGGAGGCCAAACGTCTCCATTAAAGGAAACATTATCACAATCTTAAAGGTAATATAACTAATGTGACTCAATAATTGTGCTATGATTTACTTCTGGGAAACCTGATGAATCCATTTGGATTTTTGTGATGGAGTTCATAATGGCATTGTCTAGTTTATTAGAAAATTCACACTTTCACTGTCAGTCTTTGAATGCTTCCATCACTTTGAGTTCAGAACTTGGTGAGTCAGATAGCAGGCTTTCCTTCCTCTTTTTTCTCACCAAGCAGTTCTTCAAATGTTGACCCTGCATCATAAGAATCATTCTTGTGATCACAACTTGATTTTAAAATTGTCTGCCTGACAACAAAGGTATTTATTTATTGCAGGACTTTTCCCTTTCGGAACCTTTTGGTCTAGTTATAATTTTAGAAAAAGACAGACAATCTTTGCAAATTTACTTTTGCCTTTCTCATCTTTCTGATTTTGTTTTCCACAATGATTTTTGTCACTTTAAGACATTGTTTTGGAGGCAAAACCCAAAGCTACTTAAACAAATTGAACATGCTGCCATCTTTATAGGAGAGGGCAAAGAAGTCAATGGCAATATCTGCTTTTATAAGACTTAAGTTTAGTGTGCAATGATGCATTAAAGTCAAAACAGTTTAATGTACCAGCTTGTTTACATCACCGATGAGAGCTTTCTTCTGACAACAGCCACTCTATTCATATCCATTCTCTTTTTTTAATTATTAAAATACTCTTGAAATTTTTGCCATCTTTGTCAGAACTGCTAAAGTCTCTCATTATCATCTATGTCTTGAACCCAAACACATTCAGCAATAAAGTAGGTACATACTTTTACATAAAGAATGTGAAACCATAATCATAGTTTCCAGGAACTCATTTCACCATGTTTTACACTATTATGCAAATATCAACCAATCATATACTTTGGTCAATTTTAAAAAAGCGAATAACAATGCCACACTATTCCCTAATTTCTCAATAAATTTAACGTTGAAAAATAAAATGGTGACAGAAAAAAGCTGCAAACACAGTCCAAAGATACAGAGCTATCTTCCTCTGCTCACTCACTTTCCTTCTGCACCATATCACATAATATTCATTTAATTTTATTTGATCATTTCAAAATAAATTATCCAACTAAATAATTTAAAGCAGGAGACTCAGATTGCTTAATCATTCCTTTTTATATCATAACTGCGGAAAAAATACTTAATATGTGTTTCTGTGATCAGGTATCAATCATTTATATTAGGAACACAGAGCAGTCATCATCACATAGTTCAGTAGTTAGAAAAAAATCACAAATATTTCAAAACAAAGACAACCTGATGACGAAAATTATATTATAAATTATAAAAAACATTGATGGGGGGGAAAAAAGGGAAACATATTTGATATCAAAATATGATTATCCCCTGCAGCTGCCTGACCCTGTCATTTCCTGCTAGAGCTGCCCTATAAAGTTATATTGACAAGCTTTGACCCAGAATAAAAACGAGGCTAAATATGTTCAAAACCTTAAAGTTTTTACTTTTTGTCCTTGAAGAGGATATCAAACCTTAAGTATCACAGATGTTGCTGAATAAATATCAGTTTTCTCCACAAACTGAACCATAGTTTACTTTTCCATTGCAAGGTCAAGTCCTGTATCTTTGTGTCCCTCCTTCTTTTCTTAAATGAGGAATATTTTTAGCTTGAGACCATGAGAAACCGTAGGTGTTAAGAAAAGTTAAAGAGAAAAGTGAAAAAGCCACTTTTTTGAAGGCTTTGTTCACTGTCTGACATATTCATTAAAAGCAGAATCAGTGCGTAGGTTGAGTGGGACATTAAAGCACAATACTTTCCAAATTCTCCATACAATAAATGAAAAAATATATATATCATCATACTTTCTTTTCGATACTGGGGGGAAAAAAATCATAATTGCACCTGAAAAGTGCAAATTTGTCCCTAGAAAACAAACAGACATGTTTGTTCTACAAATATGAGAACAGCTTCAAGTGAGAAACATTTAAAACCAAAACGAACCGTAAGGATCTTCAGACTTCATGTCTCGGGTAGACATTTCATTCTACAAATGCAATAGTTTATTATGTTTTTTATTGTTTTTTCATTGATTTTTGTGATGAAAAAAGGGGAGCTCTGCCAATTACCATGGGCAAAATTTTACTCCTATTTTCTCTAATTAGCTTGATGACTTCTATTTCTTCCCTTCAAAAGCAATGATCCCGGGAGCAAAGTTGATAAAAATTAGGTTGTAAAAGCTGTTTCTAGCCCAAGTCAAGCCTGCACTGAAGTATCAAGTCTCCTAAGAAATAATTATGGCAGAAACTTAGGACTATTTTGTATCAGTTCTCTGCACAAGATAATTTTTAATTAGATCTTGAAAGTCTTCTTAATGTGCTTTAGAAAAAAGATCACTGTGTGCCAAACTTCTCAGCTTACTGAGAAGTATGCTTCTCAGTAGTTCTTAAATTCTTTCAATCGTCACAGACATGATGCTACTTTATAATGGAAAGAACACAAACTCTGTTTGTTGGAATTATTTTATAATTTTTTCAATATATCTGTGACAATTATAAAATGGAAGATTCTGTCCTGATGCATCAGGACAGCATCGCTAAAGGTTTCTGGTATCCCTTTTTTCTTGGTTATGCATGTGCACTTATGTTTCTTTTTCAGAAATTTTTCTGTTATTCACAAGGTAGAGATTAGGAACCAGAGTCTAATACTAATGCAGTGAAGCCTTGGCTGCATGGTTAAAGATGGCTAAGCCATTGGGCGAGTGATTGTTGTAAGAGACACCAGAGTTTGATATGTGCTTAGTAAGCTGTATGCTCCACATCAAAGTCTTAAGATCAGAGAAGAAAAACCCATCTTCTGCTGTCGTGTCTGTCCATGAAGACGCAAGCTGATCATTTACTCAAATTAAGGCTCTTAGTAATGATAACTGCAGCACAATAATTATAAAACAACACAAGAGGCTTAAATGGCAAAGAAGGCCTTCAATAGCCAAGTGTCCTTCCATGCCAAAATTTGGCTGGGACTTTCCTCCAGATATTGAGGAAAGTTTCATCATCTAAGAAAAAAAAAAACAAAAAAAATCTAAATAGACCTGACGTCTGATAACTTAATTGGTGAGACAAGGAAATATGGCAAAAAATATGTTTTCTATGTAGCACGCTGGAGAACGCTCTGTCTTAAGAGTGTTTTATTATAGGGAAAAAATGCTAAGTGCCAAAATCGAAACATTTTTGGATGTATCACACTGCAACTTGCTAAAATTAAATACCACAGTAGTTTAAATGTGTTGGGCTTTGGGGTAGGGCTCAGTCTTTCTTTTTGTTTTACTGTAATAAAGACTATTTATTCTTCTCTAACACCAAATAAAGTTCTCTTTGTTTTTTTATCCTGCAGTCAGAGTGGAGCTTTCGAAACAATATCCCCCAATCCTCAATTCCCCAATTTTTATATGTTTTTGCAATGGTTATTACATTCAAAATGAAACCTTCCAAGTTATTAGCTAAGGTCTTCTCTTGTGTATGTGTGGGTGGCATACTTTGAGATGCGTGCATCCAGAAACCCATCAAGAGTCTAGTAAAAGTCCAGTAACAATAGACAGAACTGTGTGGGAGGAAGCGGAAACTCAAAATATACCAGTTGGTGGAAAAATTGGCTGACACACAAATGTACAATCTCAAAACTTAGGAAAGTGTTCTTGCTCCCAGCATTGTACTTCACATTACTGAAGGTTTGGTGAAAAATTCTAATGGAGGGCAAAATCTGCTGTTTTGGGCAAGTGCAGGATGAGTGCTTGTTGAAACCCAGTGTCATAGAAGTTAGAATTATGCAGTACATGTGATTAATCCCTGGAGAGAGGACTGATGTGGCTACTTCTGACAGAAGAGAGAGAAACATCTTGATAATTGTTAGGTGGGTCTAATGTTTCTTCACAAATGGTTGATTTTGCTGGGTAAGGGACAAGTTTCCTACATCCAGCTGACAAGACAGAACAACGTACGACAGGTTCATGAGATGTCAACTTTTTAAATCTAACTTTGGAAAAACTAAGAATGTCCTTGTTTTGAAAGAGTAACGTTTTCAACAATCATAATCTTGTGAGGAACAACAACAAAGCGATTGCCAGAATTGAAAATTGAAACAAGACAAAATTATTATTTTCTTCGTCAAATTTGACTCAAATCTCAGATGCATCATCATCGTCATCTAGTTTTCTTATTAGAGTTGCATTTAAGATAATATTTAACAACCACATTTGTAAATATGGTTTTTTAATGTGGATTAACATTCAAAATAGACTAACCCTGAATTCTCAGTTGTTTCATGCTGACCATTTGCCTTTTAGTTCGGCGCCCAGTTGTCTGAACAGTAAAAGGATGAGTCTCTGTCAGTGTTGGTAGGAAACACTGTTAGCCTCACAGTCACAGAACAAATGTCTCACAGTTCGTGTCACTATCCTCTAAACATACTGTGTAACCTTCCCATATGGTCGGACCGTTCTGCGCATCAGTGAATGTTCCACTGATGCTGTGAAGTTGAAGCTCTGAAGAAGCCGAGCAGCTTTGTTGCCTGTGGCAGGTCAGTGGTGTTTGTGTTCAGTAGAGCCGGTCATGCAGCGCAACGTCTTTATAGCAAATCCTCATAAGCAGTAAATAAATATCACCTCTTTCCACATGGCCACCCGTTATCTAAGTGTACTTTGACCTTTTTGTGTGTGTGAAGTTGAAAGATTAAAGGTAAATTGTGGAGTTAAGCTTGGATTTTTGAAAATCAACCTTATTTAAGATTCCAAGAATGTTGTTCTGTAGGATATAGATTTTTTTTTTTTACCCTCAAAAATGCAACCTTCTCTTATATGTTGTAGGTTTAAGACTTGAGATATTGATGAGAACTGTATAAAGTCCAATATTATTGTTATCAGTAACAATGTAAGAGTTGCAATACTATATAATAAAACTACACAAGTGAAAATAAAAAGTACAACATAGTAAAAGCACTCCTAAAACTGCATATTTTCAAAACAGGGAGGCAAATAAATGTAGCTGAGAAAATCTTACTACTTACTACCTCGCCTAAGCTTGAGCAATTTTGCAAGAAGGTGGGAAAAGGTTTCAGGTTGAGATGTATTCTAAAAAGTACTTGCAGCTATAAATTCAGTGACTACATGAGCATGCATGTAGTATTAGTACATCAGAGTGAATAAGTGGACAGAAGGATTATTTTCCTTCCACTTCACTAATTTGTGTTTACCCTTCACAGCCATATTTACTGTACGCAAAGCATATCAGTACTATACAATTTGCATACTTTGCAGAGTATATAATGTAAAGTATGTAGGTCTTTACATTATATACTTTAGAAATAGTTTCAAAAGAGTCAGTGGATTCCTATTCCTAATAACAAGTGACTTTGAAATGTATGAATCTGGATATGGATTTAAATTGTTCATAGTTTCATCAAGAATTTGCCTTTTACTTGTTTTATAACCATATTGTTATAAAATTAAACCTACTGAAGCGTCAATATTATTGCTCTTTTTCTATTATGACAAATTAAGAATAAATCCATTACAATATTTAATTTAAATTGTTCTATTGGTTTGAGAGACATGTGAACTGAAATAGTTATGTTCTCTTACAATAGACAAGCTTGTGTTTAATGCTCCATTTCAGTCCACTTGGAGTCCTGTTTTGGAAAATGCTCGTCTCTTAACACAAGCTTGCATAACCTCAAGTACGAGTTTATGCAAGCACACAGACGAATGTGCAGGCCCACTTTTAATCAGAATGACACCATTGCCTGATGACAGCTGCAGGGTGGCCTTCATCCACCACAACTCCCCCCTGCAGCTCCATAAACAGCCCTTTAGAAGTTTGCTGGAATTCCTTCAATAGCAAGAACAGGGCATGGGGACAGATACCGCAGGACACTTGTGAGCTCCTGCAGGGTGAGAGGTCTGTCAAGTGGCTCCCTTTTGCTTAGGTCTAAGTTTGGGCAGTCACTGAAACAAATACTCTGCACACAAGCTGTTTCTGTACACTGCACTGTATGAATCATTCATGTGCCACTTGCATGCCAAATTTCTCACTGGTCCCTGCTTTGACATCACAGCTCTAGATGCCTCGACAGCAAAGGTTTCAACAGACGAATGATATAGGGAGAAATAGAAAGTGAGCCAGATAGAAGTCTATCTGGTGGGGAAAAAAAATAGTTTGTGGCTCTGAAGTCTTTTTACCCTTTAAACTGACAGACCTGTTGGATATAGCTCCCTCAGCACCACACGGGGCCTTATCTCTTTGTAGCATTACAGCTTTGCACTTTTCATACATGCACAATGTAGTGGACTCTTTTGTGTAGGAGCACAAAACTATCTCAGGAGAGCACAAAACAGCTGAGCTGAGGTAAATACGCATTCCAGCCTGTGCAACAAGTCAGCAGAAAATTCAAGTCACAGTCAGAGGGAAGCGTTGCGACTAAGGAGGGAAAACTCAGACAGAAAAAAAAGAAAGCATGAGGCTTAGCATGTGACACAGAAAGATCTGTGCCATTTTGTGTACTTTCGCACAAGACATTAAAGCCAGACTGATGCAAAACTCTCAGGCCATGAGGGCAGGACAGCAGGCCAAGAGCACCAACAGCACGACCTGCAGAGACAAGAGTGCATTCCAGTGCAGCGGACTTAGCTCTCAGCATGCAGAGGCTTTAAATGAACACACAGTCACTCAAAGACATGCACTGATAACAGAGAGGTAGTGATCATGGGGTGGGTTTAAGAGCTTCAAATTGCCCAAAATGAAAAATGTGACCTCTGCAGGGGATTGAGAGATGAAAAGACAGGGAACCTTGGGGCTGCTATTTCTAGTCCAGTGAAGTGATCTAAATCTGGGGGTGGATGGAAGCAAAGTCTCATGGGTAATGACCCTAAAAGCCCCCATCAGATAGAGGACACCCACAGGTTTTTCATGGTGGTAACTGGGGACCTGGTGTGATAAGGAGAGATAATATTGAAGATTAAAAGCAAGTGATGGGACTTTTTTTTTTCCATCACTGTTTCGAGCCCTGTTGGAACAGAGGTGTAGCGGCTAGTGCAGCCTGGAATGTTCCAAGCGTTTGTCCTATTTGCGTTGGATGAAATGACAGACTTATATTTTACACACATATATACCTGCACATGGTTCCAACCAAACAGCATTTACAAAAGTTTTCAAGAATTAGTTTTTCATCTGAAATTTGTTCAATAATAATCTGCTGCATAGCCCAGGCGTCGACTCTTGGCTCATTATCTGCAGGTAGTTAAACATTGAAAATATCTTAGTAAAGATAATTGATCGCTGTTTGATTCATTACCAGATTAAATTGGTTTCGCAGTTGTTGATATTCCCTTTACACAGAAACATGTAATTAATACATCACCAATTTTGGATTAATTAGAAATTGGACTGAAATAGGTAGCAAATTAATCTGGAACTCAGTGAAAGGGTAGCCTAGAGGCACAAAGATGAAAAGATGAAAGATCCTTTTCTGTTTTTAAGGTCTTTATTTTCATCTCCTTTTTATTCTGGTTAAAGAATTTGGAAAATGAAAAGGTTTTGGAAAACTGAACTGACAGCAAGGCTTTTTTTTGCTTAACATCCCTCAGTTTAACAGATTTTCTACATGCAGATCTTGTATGTTATTTGAATCTGTGGAAATACATGCTTGAAAATATAAAACTCATTTTAGCCATTGCTATCATTATATTGTTTTTGCCACCAGTCGTTCAAGAAAACCAATAACATTTAGGGCATTACACACTTTATTGTGTAAGTACACAAAATTTCAATAATTTGTAAAACAAGTAAAGAAAGTCCAACATTGCATTTCTAGAAATCTCAACCTGTAACATTTTCAGAGAGAGCAAGGAAAACACACTTCAACAAGGCTGGCAAAATAGACATAATATATGCTGCAAATAGGCATCACTTTAATAAAATTTGCATAAAGATAACAATGTTGCAGAAATCACTCTATAATCTTTACCTCATTCTTTTAATATGTGAAACTAGTGAAAATTTACTCACCTCTGAATGTCAAATTCTTGGACTTCTTCATAAAGAAGTTTGGCCGAAAGACTAAATTTGTTTATGCATTTTACTGCAGAACAATCAGCAGTGAAATGTTTCAGTACAGAGGACTTGACTCTCAGCACTGTGGAGAGAGGAGGCAGGTTGGTGACTTGATTTTGCCAGAGGGAATATGGAAGGGAATAAATCAGTCTCACTAATCTGCAGTTCTGGGGAGGAAGCTGGAAAGCTGCAGTACCGTCAGAGGAGGTGGGTGTTGGGGAACTGGGAAAGATAGTTTAATTATGTGGAGGAAGAAAGTCCTGATGGAGTATATACCCAACTTAGTCAAATTTTCCTCCATAAAAATCACAGGTACTACTTCACAGCTAGATCCACAATCCAGCAACATGGTTAGAAGTCAGGTAAAGGTTATACATAGAGATGTCAGAATACCTAGTAAGAGGGAGCAGGTACAGTTTGGAGGCTGATGGCTTTCTGATGGCCTAGCTATCAGAAAGGTTGTAGAGATCTGTCATGGGCAAGGCAAAAATAGTCCGGAGACAACAGGGGCAAGGACACAACTCTGGACAACTACTGGCACAAGAAAGTCAATAATCTGGTGAGGAGGCAGAAACTGAGGAGAGCTCAAGAACTTCAGAACTTCAAGAACTTGAGACAATTAGGATAGACACAGGTGGGCTGAATTAAGCTGATGAGCAGAGATTTAACTTGGCAGGTGGCGAATAACATGGAGAAACATGAAATATTCTCGTTTCAGTTGATTTGACTGCTTGGCTCGCTGATAGATGATGCAGAAAACAATGACCTTCCATCCCAATATGGTCAGATGGTCTTTAGGTAAGATTAAGAACAAAACACAAGAATGATGCCACTGCTAGCTCTCTCCTGACACAGCAGCCACACACCCATAAGCAGCCAATATCATCATTATAAACAGATCATAAGTGACACACATTCTTTATAGATGTGACAGGATTTCATGTTTCACCAAAAGCGCCTAATTACTTTCAGTCTGACCCATATAAAATGCATTTTCACATGAGCCAATATGCAGGCTCATGTAAAAGAAACTGCATGACAGCAGCTTGAAATTTAGGGCAACTCAAATTTTAAATACAAGACTTATTATGTTCTAAGAAAAAAATGGCAATAAAACTGAATCCAAACTGACTAGTCGGGTTTTTCCTCCTTGCGGTTTGAGGTTGTGTTGTCTTTGAGCACAATGTACCCAGATGTATCCTCAAGCAGGAATGTTCACAATGTGCATGTGAAAAACTGTCCTTCACGCTACATTAAAACATGTAGTTTAATTTAATCTCAATTTGATTATTACAGTGTATTACTTCTACTTAAGAAAAAAACAACAAAAACCCATAAAACAGCCTTTTAACCCATGCAAGCCTACCACAGCGTTCTTATTTCATAAAAGCTTGATGGTGTTGTTGGGCTTTATGTCACTCTAAGTGATATAAAATGGCAAATAGCACCTGAACACATTCCAGTTTGCATTTTTTACTCATTTTGGAAAGGCAGACATGGGTTTCATACTGATCACAGCAAGCTTTCGGCTGAATACTGATGTGCTGCCGCAGTAACGACATGTGTGTCAAAGGTGAAAAGCAGCAAGGTGAAAAGAGGATGACTCACAGGCAAGTACCCAGCTAACAGCCAAGCTGAATAATTTGTGCTCAGTCTACACTTTCATAATGTTCTTTAAAAAAAAATAGCCAAGTTGGACAGACAGGGCCAATTTTGTATAAAATGACAGTGCAGCCAAGTGATGCTTCAATGCCCATCCAAACTTTTCAAAAGGCTGCTTGAAAGTTGCCTTGGATGTGACTTCAATGGTTAGACTGTGGTGTAGAGTTATATTTAGCATTATGTTTTAGTGGTGATATCTGTTTAGCATTTATGTAACACAATTGCTCAAACTTCTCCACATTCATGGATGTCGCTCAGCACGTTATCAAGGAAGACTCGTTATTTATCAGGAAACTGATTAAAACACGGAGGCAGCTTTCTGCAAGTCACTGCAAATTATTATATATATTCTGTGCCGACTTTCAAAACAAAACAATCTGTCTTATAATAACACAATTTATATGGAGATTACTTCTAATCTTATCAGTACAATTAGTCCATAAAAAACAAAAAGAAGAAAACAAGGAGAGGCACTACCAAGGTGGGAATGGAGTGAGATAATGACTAAATCTGGCGGGTTGTTTAGCTCTCTCTCCCAAACAGAAGAAACGTCCTGAAGAACTGGAACTGTGTGTGTGCGTGTGTGTGTGTGCGCATATACAGTCACATGACAATCCACCCACATGCACACTAACTAACCCACAGGATAGTAGCAAAAGGAAAAGGCCTCAAAGCACCTGCCAAAGCATAGAACATGGAAAATGTGACTAATTACATTACTTTCCATGCCAGTAAAAGAGAAAATACCAAAGAAGAGATATGCATATTCATAGCAGGGCACAGTGGGATTGACTTGGCTGCCGAAAATCATCCAGAAAGAGCTTGTGAAGTGAAGAGAGAGGCAGCTTTTGACACAAATTAACAATTATTAAACTGAAAATCAGTGAGACAGGAACGGACCACAAACAATTTCTGGAACACAGCGTGAGCGTCACACATCATGCTACCTGCTGGTTTCTGAGAGATGTCAATCTGCAAACAGCTTCTGATGTGGCTCAATACACAGTGCAGCCATAGATCTTGGCACTCATATTAGGGTTGCATGTTTTAATACAATTTAAACCACAAAAGCAGCAGCAAAAATGTGACATATTTTCAAGCTGGTAAATTAATTCCAACTTTGTTTCAGGGCCAAGTTAAGCATTTAATTGCTTCAATACCTTGCAAAAGCTACTAAATTTACTGGGTTAAAACGACATATGGGATGAAATTGAAATTCTTGGTTTCCGTTTCATTTTTTTTTAAATATTTTTTAAATATTCAGGAGCAGTTCTTAATGTTTTGCTATATCCACCCATTTGAGAAATGTTTTAAAAATCAAATCTGACATGATGAATCATGGGAGTCAAAATGACAAATTGTTTCAGCTTCCTGCTGCGGACAAGATCATAGCCTATAATCCTTGAAAAAAAAAAGTAAATAAATTGGCTATGTTAGGAATGTTCTTTTTCATGCTGAAATTGCAGCTTTTGCACTCACACACATTTGTTTTAACCTTTGACTTCTTGTCAGGTTTACAGGATGTCCTGCCAGAGTTCCTCCGTGGGCGTTTTGTGGAGGCGGCCCTCAGCTATGTGGCCTGTAACTCGGAGGGTGAGCTGCTCTGCCGCAATAACGACTGCTGGTGCCAGTGCTCTCCCAGATTCCCAGAATGCAACTGTCCCTTTGCTGACATCAAAGTAATGGAGGAGAACCTGGAGAAGAACAAAGCTTCCTGGAACAACTTCAATCAGGAGTTCATGGAATCAGGTATGTGCAGGTGTTGTTTTCAGGAAATCCGTTCGGCAGACTTTGAAGACGGATAGAAAATTATATTTAATGGTGATTTGATTTGGTGTCAAAACCTGTTTAAACAAACAATATTTCACATTATTGTGTTGAAAAGCCAGTTTATAGTTTTTCAGCAAGTTTCTGCCCTTGTAAATCAGAACAAGAAGCTGTAGCATAACTCAACTTTGTGAAGATGCTCACCAAATGTCGTTAGTTGTTCTGCGTGTTACGGTTTTCTGGTGTCACAGTATGTTATTTGTTATTGTTGCCTGACAACAATTTCTTGTATTAAAATTGGAAATTCCTGCACTGCTGTGTTGCTCTGCTTGTATAGCTGCATCATGAGCACTTGGTCCAAGACAGAAGTGACAGAGTTAGAGACTGGCTAACAATGCTAGAGTCAATATCTGTGTCTTATCCCCTATTAGCACAAAGAAATAAAATTACTGTCGCTTCTGTTTTTAAGGAATCGAGGATGCATTTTTCATCTAAAGAATCTAAAATAACTTGACTGGGCAAATCCAAAATGTATGATTCTACACTTATTAGAGATTCTGTAAAACACACTGGTGTCTCTGTAGCCATTTCTGGAGGGTTGAAAACACACAAAAATGCTTTTCCAATGTGTTTTTGGCACCTGGACAACATAAAATTGAGATGGGTCTTTCAAACCTCCTATGAAGTTTTATTTATTCTAGAATTGACTGAAATAGAGTTGGTCCTTCATTAAACAAAAATAAATAAATAAGATTCTTATTCCTTGCCTCCTCCCCATCTTGTTCTGGTGAACAAACTATTGATACAATCTTAATATCTGCTCATATTTTTTCCTATTTTCTTTTAAGAATGACACATTTAGACATTGTGATTTATCTCCAAGTATTTTGACACTTTTAACTATAAAAATTGCTGCATGAAACTTGTTCCCTTTTTGATGAAAATATTTTATTGATAATAAATTTATGATAATATTTATTCATAAACCAGTTTAATAAATAGATTTTTTTCACGTATTAAATCATTTATTCCACACAATTTTTTTCTACAAAGTCTGTCACATTGTACAAGTTTGTGCCAATGAAATACTTAAGGGTGAGCTGTCGACTGTATTGCAGTACATAAATAAGAGAGTCGAGATGTGGACAGCTGGATAGGGGCCGTGTTGCATAAGTTTGTTTAATTCGAGTTTCAGACGAAGCAGGTGGGATGGTGATGATTTATTGAGCCAAGCTGGTGGCAGCTTGTGCAGCTACCACTGTGTTAATGCAGAGTGTACCTGTGAAGTGTTTTTATGATTACATTAATGATAATTACTCATAAAATAAAGCGACAAACAGAGATGATTAGTGATAACTTACTTGGTTTGTGGCTCACTTGATGTCATTTTATTCATAAAGACACAAATTATATTACATCTGGAAGCTCATCCAGGAATGTTTGTGTGCACCAAGTTTGTTTCATTTAGTGAAACCAACTGGTGATGTAAAAACTACTGATGGAACTGTTTATATAAAACAATAGCTTATGTTTCAGGCCTAGTAGAGCATTTCCTAAAGATAAGCCATGAATTAGACTCGAATTGACAAATCATTGTGTGCAAATCTGGATCAAAGTTTTAATTTTGAGAATTTCTGACCACAATTGTCATTTAATTGACAGAGTAACACTACACATTCAACTTTTTGAAAAACAATTTTTCAACATGTGTCAAAACATGTACATGAATGAAACTTTAATGTCCCTTTTATTTATTCCCTTAAGCCCATTCATTGTTGTAGGGTAAAATCTATCCTAGCATCTTTTTGATGTTTCATGCGTGAAGCTGGTGCACTATGAACTTACCCACATATGGAAAAAAGTAGACGGCATCTGTCCGGATAAAAGTTATGCCTCAGCATCGCTGGGCCTCCCTGGTACAGATTATATCACGTGTACAACATGCTGGTCCGCTCGCTCCATCAAAACTATCTATCATAGAAAGAATGGCACAGGTGTGTGATGTAATGATAGCTAAGCTGCAGAACAAGTCAGGCGTCGCTCTCTTAATTGGTTGATTTTCTTTTTTTTTTCTGCTTTGCCACATCTCAACACATTACCAGTTCACCTCTTAATGACTTGGAAGGTGTATGCAGGATTTAATTGGAAACAGGTTTCTGGCAGCTTGCCTCGCTCTTTGTTGAGCGTATTGTGTTTCCCTGTAGAGCTCAGGTAATTTTGTGCGAGCCGCAGTTTGTGCAGGAAAACAGTTGCTGAGTGACATCAAGAGAGGTAAACAGGCTTTCTGTGCATTCATTTAGACTCACTTTGACAGCACTTGATTTTGCAAAGTTGCGTTTTTGCTCGATAATAAAACTTTATAAAGATGCACAAGCGGGGTGTCAAAGGAAAAAGGGCAAAAGGGGCTCATGAATCGTGAGGCACTTTTCTCATTGCGCTGACATTGTGGATTTTATCAGAAAGCTAGCTTTTTTTGTGTTTATCCAGAAAATAATCCTGTAGTACTTTCAGAGGGCTGTGTATGAGGAGTGAGCTGAAAATGTCACAGCAGGCACAGGGACAGAACAGGCATACACTGTATTGCCAGAGGCATGGCTGTGTGGAGAAGCTCATCAAAGTTTAATCTAATTTTGGGGCACACACAAGTTACAGTTATGCATTCACACACTAGCAACAGCTGCACATGAGAGAAATTGGAATGCAAAATGATTGCAAAAACATGGCAAAAGGAAATCTACATAGTAAATGTTTGAATTTCTGAGTTCTGACTATTGGTTTTCCCTCCCTCCTTTCTGTTCCTGATCTTCTGCCTCCATAGCTCTTATTAGATCACCTGGTAAAGATTGGTAAAAAGCTTTATTTGTTTTCTAGTGTTTATTTACCTTCTCTTGGACCTATGATGCCATCCATTCTTTTCCAGGGCCTTGAGAATTAAGGTTTACATTTTTACTGGGCCTCTTTTACAATTTTCTTCTAGGTTTGAGGCGATTTGTATACTCGGACAGTAAGTCTGTTTTATCTTCCAGTAAAGTTGTTTTTTTATGGGTTATTTTTAATAAAATATGTTGAAGTATTCAGTGTGCTAAACATTGTGTGTAAGAGTTGGTTTAAATGTCCCACGAGAAAGACAAAGAGAAGACACACAAAAAGTCTGATAATTGGGTTTGCGAAAGTGAAGATGTGAATTTTGCACAGAAAACGTGGCAATTTAAAAGTAGATTATCAAAGCCATCTCACAATGTACAAGTAACATAAAAGCTCTCTGCTGTAAAGCTGTTTTCTTTCTCGGTAGAGGAGGCGATGTTCAGTTATGGAAGGCAAGATGTCTTTGAAATGTGTGAAAACTTCAGGAACATCACACCTTTGGTTTTGTGAAATTGGTAACCAGGCCAGCTTTCAGAAAAGAAAAAAAAAAAAACATTTTTGAATCCATATTTTTTGTTTTATTTTTTTGTCATAGTGGTTTTGTAAGCTTTAAGATAGTGTCCTAAAAATGATAATATCTTAAACTTTTATGAACTTTTTTTACCTTATGAAATACTGGTATCATGCACATAATTTGTTGCAATAATAAATCTTAATGTCAATTTGTGGTGCACTAATGATATATTTAATGTATTAAAGTTCTTTAGACACGGGCAGTATTATGTATTTTTTCAGGAAGATAGTTCCATTTTATAGCACAATCAAGAAACTGTGTTACCTTAAGTTGTTATAAAAATACTGTATATCTCAAACATGACTCACAAACAAAAATTGACTTTGCAATTTTGATACCTTGAGATAGGCCTCTGACTCTTTAAGAACCTCCTTCTCTTTCCAATATTCCGTCTTCAGCATGCCATCACAACAATGCCTTTCCATTGTTACTAGGCTTGTTGGGCTGAGACATAGTTTGCTGACTGCTGCTGCCGCTAGTCTACTGGAACTGAGCGGGGAAGGCATGGGGGAGCAGCTTGGCTTGGAGGCGGCCAGGAGGAGCTTTGTGGAAATGGGCAGGACTTTATATGAGCAAGCAGTTGACAAACCGTCAGGAGATTCAAGGACTTTTCAAACATGCATGAAAGAGTCAAAGCAACACTTCAAGTATGATTCTGATGAGGGAATATACTCAAAGAACATCAAAGTAAATCAAACTTCTGTGAAATCAAACTGATTTCACAGAAAGCAACACTGATTGGCAATCAATATTTCCTGCTGTTGTGCAAATGGAATAGACAACAGGTGGAAATTATTTTCATATTTATTTCATTCATTCAGATCTAGGATGTGTTATTTGAGTGTTCCCTTTATTTTTTTGAGCAGTATAGTTAACTTGATGTAAGGCTAAAATAAAGTCGATTTAACAAAACCTCTCCAACCTCCCACCCTTTAATGACTGAAATTGAACTCTGCTGAATTGCATATGGTTGAAGACGTTTTTCACCTTCCTAAACATTTATTCTGAGTTAACTTACTGTCCTTGCATAAAACCACACAAAACAAGATGAAGGGAACTGATTATATTAGCAATATTTTGGACAAGTTCCGAGTGAAATGGCACAAGTTCCATTTTTATGTTTATTTGGCAATAATACTCAGCAACAGCAACACAGTCACAATTTATATTTGATTTTTGTTGGTCTGTTGGCAGTTTTTTTATGACTATCATGGATAAACTTTTCAGTTTGCAATCAGGGTTTTGCAGAGGAAAGTCACTTTGATCACATCATTAGCCAGAAACTTGGAGCTTTTGGTGTACCAAAATCCAGTAATAATGAATACTAGGAAAACTTGTGCTCCTGCTGTTGCTTTTAATCTTTTATTGACTGACCTTAATGCCCGAGTTTGTTTCAAAATAAACTACTTCTTCATTTTCATTTCCAAGAAGCAACCAAAACGGTTTTGCATTATGTTTCATAAAGATATGAAGAGAATATTTATCCATGAATTAATTCAGCGGAATGATAATAAGAACTTAAGAGAATATGATGTTCTCACATGTCATTAGAAGTGGGATTTTTTATTGCATAGAGAAATACAAAATGTATAACAGGACAAATTTGCATTAATTTAAATAAAATGTCACAATTTATGATATTACAAAAACAATGTATCAAAGATAAACAAATTCCAGAATACTGACTATTACAATTTTAACAAATTACAAATTTAATACAAATTTGAAATCAAGGCCTGTTAAATTAAAGTCATTTTCAAGTATGTGGTCGTGTCCTGGTGTGCTAATTGTGCAAAATGTTTTGAAACCACTTTTCCCTCATTTAACTTAATGAGGGAAAAGTGTAGTTGTCTTCATCCAGCTGTCTGACCAGCAGTGTGCAGCAGAAGGTGGGTGATGGTCAACATCACAGAATTATTCTTTGCTTCATAACTCAAGAAAAATATTTTTTTGCCAGGTTTAGTGGCATCAAATTAAATCAAAACAAAATTGCTTAAAATATACATTTGAAAACAGCCAATGCTGAGCCTAGATTTGTGTGTAAAATTGTTACTTACTAAAAATGTAAGATGTTGATGACTTTAAAAAGCATTATATAATGACTTATTGGAACAGAATGATGATTTGTTGTTTTGAAACCAAACAGTACCTTATCAATCTTTGGTGTTTTGGTAACCAAAGTATGTCAAATTAAAAGGGGTTAAACAAGTTCATGCGCATCAACTCCATGTATCTGCAAACCTCCAGAGTTGATCTCTCGTAATGAAATTCAGATAGTGGTTAGAATTAGCACATCAATGCCATGTTAGATTCGACATGCAACCCATTAGAGTGGGTCTTTGAAACATTAACTCGGCTCACACGACGAACAGGGTTTCTCAGGCACTGAGCATGAGGAGCGTGAGTATAGGATGTAACTAACAAATGAGGTAACTCATCCATGAAACATAAGACGGAGCCTCTAGGTAATTAAGATTCAATTCCCGGCTCCGAGGGTGGGCAGGAGGTGATGGAGAGAGAAAAAAAAAGAGTTTTCCATCTCTTTCTGTATTCACTTCATGTTGGTTATGGGAAGTTCTGGTCGTGTTAATACATTTTATTTTTCAGTGTTTTGAAAATCTTTCATTGAAGCTTTGACATCCGTGTGGTGATGCTTTTGGATGAATCCATACAACCAACCCATTAATGGTGGGTTGTTGCCCTACGAACTGTTTATTAAAAGTTATATAATTACATAAATAAAAGTGAGTATTTTTGTTGGCAAGATCCATTAAAATGAGGAGGTTTCCACATTTTCTATGCTTCTGCATAATCAAGCCTGATAAAGGTTATTTCTTTTAACATTTTGCATTATGATAGCTGCTAAATTTTGTAGTGAAATTAGTTTGTTGTTCTGAGGGAAAAATGTGTAGGAAGCCTTATTGCAAGAAAATACAGTTCAGAACTTATAAAAAGACAATCATTATGCTGACAAAATTTTTTAACTAAATTTGCAGTAGATTTGACTATTGCTGAAAATAAATGGAACTGACACCCTTATTTTAATTCACACTTAAAGTTATTCTTAGCTTTTAAAAACTTTTAATTCGTGAAAAGTTTCTTTCCGTGAGGTTTGAAATGGTGCATGGTTTAAGTTATTTTAGGCACTTGCCATTAAGCCATATTTAACCATGAATCAGGAAGAAAGGTAAAAGCATCTGCAAAGCATAATGACAAAAAATTGAGCAATGAGTGGGATCGTGGGTTCATCAAGTTCCCATGACAACAATTGGACACTATCTCCTTGCCAAACATTTATTTAGAGGCAAGATGTGGATTTGGTGTGAAACAAGGGATAATTACACAAAAAAACAAAAAAAAAAAACATCTTGTTTGCAATGTGAAGCTTATTTAATGTGCCAGTGAACCTTGTTAGAGATCATGGCAAATGACCACATCATCGCAGAAGTTGTCCACCTGAGACAACATTGACCGTCCTTCTTATCCAGGACTCTGGACATTATGCACAGAGTAGCATAATGTCCAAATACCTCTGTATGCTCTGAACTTATGAAATGTTATACAAAGAATCTGCAACTCCGAGCCTCCAATGTGAATGTTTTGCACCTTTTGGATGCATTCCTTCTCCGACACACCTGAATTACGTACTTGGCATGTCAGCAAGTTTTCCAAAGGTCTGCTCGTTAACCATTAATTTGATTCGTGTGTGTTGAAGACCAAAAGATATGAGAGTGTTGCGTATCCCTTGAAGAATTTCTTATACATGAATTTATTTTTGTATAAATTCATGCCTAAAGTCTAAGGCATTGAATGAAATGCATTCTAAGTTATGCTGCTACCATAGAAGATGATTTTATTTTGAGACTTTTCATATCTTTATCAAAGTTGTGTCTGTGAATGTGAGGATTGACATTATGTATGTTTGTAAAGTTTTCACTTCCACATTAGATTTAAGTTTGAAACTTCCAACCAACTTTTATCAGGCTTTTATAATAAGCCCTGCAGCTCCAGAGTCATTAGTACTGTTGCAAACTTTGGTTCTGTTAGAGTTTGCTTGCATCGGGAGAAGTTGAGACCAGCTGTTTGTTACATACTCCTGCTCATTAGTGGACTAATTATAAAACAGTCCATATTGACCATGCAAGGATAAGTTCAGACAAGCATTTGAGAAATGCTGCTATTGTGTGTGGAGCTGTTGTATCTGGTGCTTCATGTCATCAGTCAGTGTTAATTGGATGTTTCTGCAACTCCAACATGCGATACGGATGTCAAGCAGGGAAACCTGTTAACAGTATGACTGTTAGGAGAGATTGTCAACAACATATGCATCCGTCTACAACGGTTTATGTATTAAATACCCCAAGTAAACTTAGTTTTATTTTTACTAGTGTGAAACCTAGTATTGTATCTGTGGCACGATTCCTAAATTGGCTGTACACGTCGGTATACTTCTGTTAAAGGCTTGTTTTTTGTGTCGTAATAAAATGAGACCATGAATCATGTCATATGTTTTTGATATATATCCTGTATTATTCAAATGTAAAATCAACAAATCTTTCACAATACGATGTGCTAAAATTAGAATACCCGCAGAAGTCTGCTTGCAAAGGTGGTCAGACTAATAATTAGTTGAATGGTCTTCAATTCTATCCAAAACACTTCATTAGTATTGTTCACTTATTATCCGAGTGATTATTTTACAGAAAAGTTGTACTGAGATTAAATTTCACACATTTTGTTTTCAGAGAAATGTGCATTGGATTTTCATTTGGTGTGTCAGACTGAAGAGTGCTGAATATAAATGAAAGCAACACCTCCAAGACTCTTTGAAAAACGAAAAAAGAAAAGAGAAGAAAAATGGAAGAACTAGGTACTACGTCTATTTTAATTCAGAATTCCACTCAAGTGTTTTGCAGCTATAAAAATCTCCTACATACTAAATAAAATGCACATTGCAAAAGAAGAAAAAACATTAAGGGACATTTCTTTTTTTATTATATGAATTTATGTGAATACTTTGACCAGGGTATTGAATGTCACATTATATATGGGAAAAAAATTGTGCTGCACTGATTTAGTTGACAATTCCAGAATAATTGCTCAACATCCCGTGTTGAGCATTGAAAGTACACCCAGTCGCACTGACAAGGGCAGTGAATGAAGCAAAATTCCTCAGATCAATATTTTTTTCATATTCCCTCTCATTCCGCTGCGATGAGTGAGATCTCAGTGAATGCCAGCTCCGAATCAAAGCTGTCTGCACTGATAAATCACTTTAATCCATTGGCTGCCCTCAGAGAAAACCTCAGTGGTTTTTAAAATTTCATTGCTGGCATTATTGAACTTGCTCCTTCTGCTGTGCAATCAATAACATTCATGTTGTCAACTCTAAACTGTGTGTATTATGAACGTTTAGCGCTGCATTGTGCTGCTCCTCCTGCTGTGTTATACCTTCATATCAGTAATAGGCAGAACTGCTTAACCATCATCTCCTCATTATAACTGACTGCCACATGCCACAGCCGAGGCTTTTCCCTTTCGCTCTGCGTTTCCTCACCTTCTCCTCTTTGCTTTATGGATCTCCTCGAGTCATTTTGCATTGGATTACAGATTGGTTAATTGCTTATCTTTGTTGTGTCAGTGGAAGAAAAAAAAACAAAAAAATCAAACAAACGTCCCCACAATCTAACGAATCAGTTTGATAACCAGTACCACCCACAAATAGTCTTGGCACACGTTCCTCTCAATGCTATCAGGACTCCACCGCTTTGACTGTCTGCCCAGTTTTACTTTTATGGCTTTTATAAAGCATGTTGTGTCAGGCTGTTGATTTAGCACATGCGCTTCCTGGATTTCTTCAGAAAACAACACATGGAGGATTTTTTTATTTTTTTTTTAGTTCTAAAGATGGATTTCAACTTAACTAAAGACTTGGCAACTCTTTCTTCCACCTTCTCATCTAATTTTCTTCTTTTGTTCCACAGCAAACATGTTTGGCAAAGGTAGTTTCTGCTTCCTCCACATTTCTTTCTTGGTTTATTTTTTGTATTCTGCAGTACATCTGTCCTTTTTTTTAATGTTTTCGCATAAACAAGGATAGGCCAGAGAGATGTAGCTTTTATTTTCTAAATTCATTAGCAGAGAATCTGGATGAAAGGTTGATTCATATATTCTGGTTTGATGGGAAAACAAAAACCTTCACATCATAATATGTTTAAGAGGGTGACATAAAGTCTGCCCAGTGTTTACATACAATGAATAATTCTAAAAAGCACATAATCATTATGTTGTAATACTTTTTTGGAAAAATCAGCTTCAACAAGATCCTCAAGATCAGAAATGATTACACTTAGTGAAAACTACATTCAAGTTATTTGCAAAACATGCAAAAATGTTGCATTGATTGCAACAAATGTTGCATCATCAATGTATTGATAATGCAAATATTGAAAGGGTAAATTAAAATCTCTTGGTGTGATGTTGAACCATAAACCTGCTATAAACCACATTTTAAATATGCTTGGGAGATTTTGACTCAGAGCTTTGTCATCCTGTGGAGAACAAAGTACATCCTCAATCAGAAAGCTTTCTATCCTTTATAATGTATGTTACTTTTACCATGTTTGAGTTACTGTGCTGATGTGTGAGGAAGCATAAAGTGATTTACAAAACATTAACTTCAATACAGATTCAGGTCCTCGGTTATGAATCCCCATATTTTGCAGTCAGCTAAAGACTAAATTTATCATTTTTTCCCCATTAAAAATGCAACCTATTTTGCCTTGACATGCATATTTAAGATGGAGTTACAGAAGAAAATTGCCTTCTGCAAAAGTTTCCATTATTTCTGACAAGTCAAATATTAAAAGAATTTGATAATAATACAGTAATCTTGCTTGAATGTGAATTTGCATAAAATTATAGATCACCTGGGTCACTTTTCTCATTGAGTAAGTGACTAAAGTTCTTGATTAATTTAAGTCGTGTGTATTGATTTACTTCACTGTGCACAAAACAAAGACACCAAATACCCATATTCCATAAAATGGCAAAATGGCACCTCAGTGCTTTTCACTGAAAATTGTGTTAATAATGCAGTCACTGCAGGTTTGTTTTACTGAGACAAGCAGGTAGACATATATTTCTAGACTTGGGTAACAATTTTCATATCCATTGCTAAGGATAAGGAAAACTTAAATGACTTTTAGTTGGGACAAATGTTTGGCTTATAGTAGGTTATAAATTATTGGATTGTGTCATTGTTCTTAGTTTATTAGTTATGTACTCCTGTAATAAATGTTGGTAACATGTCTTTTGGGGCATTTTTTAATTAGGGCTAAAACAATTAAAACTGTTGGAAGACAGATTTCCAGTGTCTAAGTATATCCTAGACAAAAAGCTTCCTCAGGATCCATCAACAAAGCCAACCTATTATACCCTCACACACATTTCAGACTTAATTCACCTCTAATGGCTTTGATAAAGCCTTTACTGAATTGTGCTGTCTCCAGAATAGTGTTATTCATTTACTGAGAGGTACAAGATTGGAGTCTTTTATTGCCAGATTTGAGTGAGTGAGTGGTGAAATACATCAAAAATCACTAATGAATACTGTCTGTACGCATAGATGAGTTAAAAGCTTTTCTATGTTTAAGTCAGGTGATGTTTTCCAAAGAAACATAAATTAAGATTCAAAGTTTGCTGACTATAATTTAATAAGGTATCAGCAAAGAGTAGCCTTTCATCTTCCCTGTTCCCAGTCGGTGTGTCATTATACTTTGTCTTTTTTTTTTTCCTATTTTCGTTAGCTGTTTATTTTTTTTTTTTTTGATGCTTCGTCAGATTGTGGCTTTTCTTTTGTGATTGATTGTCAGGGCTTGTTGCAGGTTATATTAGTGATATTAGTCTATTGGGTGAAGGGGAAGTTTTTTTATAAAGGGGTAAGTGAGTTATGGTGTAATTGTTTTTAAAACTGGACTCCATTTGTTAAAAACGTAGTATATGTCCTATAACCTATATAAATTAATGATACTGAGAGACGTTTCTCTATAACTGGGACTTTAAAAGAAAATCCTATCAACATTTTACTGTGAAGACGGTTAAATGGCCGATTTATTCAAAAAGTAGAAACAAAAATGTTATTACTTAAAGCTCCTGCATAGGAATAGAAATAAGTTCAGAGACAAATTATTCACAAAAAAATCTTAGACCGGTGTATTTCTGTTTCAGTTCTCTCATCTCTCTGCTCAAATCATATCAGAGTTTATCTGTGAATGTCCTTTTTTTTAAAAAAAATTAAGAAGTAGATATAATAACCTACTTGAGTAGACATATTATTTTAAAACTGCTTGTGTCATTACGTTACCACTGCAGGAAGCGTAAGGAGACAAGCTCGTTTCTCTTCCTTTGAAAGTGGTTGTCACTGACAACAGGCAGATGCAGTCAGGGTGGGTGGATGCTGACTCTTCACCTGACCCGCTGTGCTCTCTGCTGCCTCCATGTCAATAGCTTTTCTACGAAACCTCCACACTCTGCAATTGACATCTCTGACCCAACATAAAATAAAGAAAGTTGTAATTTTCCAGGGTGAGGATGATGAGCAGGGTAAGAGCAGATTATTCCACCCATCAGATTCACAGAAAACAGAGCAGCTTCAGCTGATGTGTCGCTTTTTTAATCATTAGATGCCCTGCTTGAGGCTTTTTCTGGTCTTTTGGCACAACTGAGCAGCACGTAGGAGTTTTATGACAGTTTAGCTCAGTATACCTGACTCCAGAGGGATCTGTTCACTGTTCCCACAGTGTAAAAGATATATAATTGCCTGTTTGAGAGTTTCGGGACAGTCGGTCTCAGCTTTGAGCCAAAGTCTCACAATTTATTTTTGTTGCAGCGTGAGCAAACACTGCAACTTGCACTCCATAGTCTGGTTTCTCTTTATGTGAACTTAAATATTTGTTGACTAATTTAAATTGTTTCAAATTGTTGTTTGATTTAAATTGTTTTATTTTTGAGTTTTGGGACAAAATGTGTTTAAAATTCTACCCTGGATGAAAGAAACAAGCTAAAAACACAGTTTGTTTTGTTTATTTCTGTAACCAGATCATTTTTTAAAATGATAAAATAATTGTTTGATTTAAATGAAGTCTATATTAAAAAATCTCAGAATTACTTGAAATGTTGGCAAATATTATGTGAATATTCTAACCACTTATAGAGATGTGAAATTGTCCTTAAAATGTAATCACTTAATGATGCTTTAGATTATTTTTTATTTCAATGTGCAATGTTCTAACTCCTCTGGAAGTAAATATATGACTGTTTAAGGTTCACCGGTTTATTTTTCGACTTCAACAGCTTTCCACATAGTTTTCATAAATTAGCAGCCTGTACTACAGGCGAAATGTAAAAAGATCACAGTTCTTAGACTGAAGACGGAAGCTACAGACTATTCCTTCCTTCTAATCATCCGCCATTTATTGATCATATTACGTAAAGGAAAGCTGCTCACTGTGTCATCACAATTTAGAGATCCCTTTTCTTAGTGTGAAGGTGTTACAGAAATACACACCTTATGTCTGTGATATTTAACAGACAGTGTCTGAGCATGGTCTGTGAGCGTAGGTGTAAGGCTATTACTACATCACAGCAGTTTGGTTGAGAATCACACCTTCAGATGTGCTGCTCCCCACTTCACAACATCACAAACATTATCCCTGTCCAATTACATCGGATGTTTCTAGAAATATTAAACTTGCTTTAAAGCTTTTTCAACAAAATATTAGCATCGTATCAGCTAAAACCTTTTATGAACCAAGAAAAATTGTCAAAAATGTCATCGTAGAATATTGATCACATTGTTGCAAATTGTTATTTGATGTTGAAACATCTTATCAGTACTTGCTGGGTAGAAGATAATAGGAACATTTTATATGCATCAGTGCATGCATTGTTTATCTCTCTACTTGACTAAGTTTGAGTTAAAACTGGAATTAAAACTAATTAACAGTGGCAGATTTTATTTTTTTCAAATACCTGTTTTAAATGTATTTGTTTTTTTCTATAGAAGACTGTTTGGGTGTTGTGATTGTCATTACATCAGTTGTTTTCCTTCACTGACTCCATATCATCCTTGCTGTTAAAATCACATCCAGCAATTCATGAGTGCAGTTGCCTCACCACCATTTCAAGTGTATAAAAGCCAAATGCTGTATTTACCTGCCTCTGTTAATTAGAACGAGTGAAACTGGCACATTGGCACAATGAAGAATCTAAACATGCTTGCTGATTAACCCTCCTCCAGTCTTGGCGTGACGCTCAGGAGGAGCGTGGCAGATGTCATGTTCGGACAATGGGGAAGCGATGGGGGTCCAGTCCGCCTGAAACCTCATAAAAAAATACTGGTAAAAGCGCAGACGGGTCAGTATGACCCTGCCAGGACCACGCACTGGGTACAAAATACTTAAGGAGTCCAACGGATCCCGGAGGACTGCTGGAGGCTTAAGTTATGTGCTTTTCATTTTTTTTAAAGACAAAAACAGATCATACCTTGCAAAAAGTATTGCTCAACCACTTTCACCAAAAACTTTGTTTTGGATAAAACCACACAAACCTGAATCTGCAAATTCAATTTCTTTCCCCTGTCTTCAGTGTTATCTATCCTTTGATATCACAAGGCGGTGTTGAATAATCTTGCTGTAAGCAATGTGCTTAATTTTCATATTCCAGTGCTGCTGGTGGAGATGAGACATCGGATGAATCGAACATTTCTCAGGAAACCTGTTAGATGGTTCAAAAAAGTTGGAGCAGGAGTGGAGGTTCACCTTTCAGCAAGAACAGCCTAACCGTACGGCCAGCGCTGTAATTGAAAACATCAAATCATGTTGTAATGACCAACTAAAATCCACTTGACAATTCTGCAAAGCATTCCTGCAATGAATGGCTGATGATGACATTTGTTTGTTAATTTGACACAAAGGTTCTTTCAGATTTATGAGATTTCAGACCAAAAACGTAAATATTAACTGCTGAATGAGTAGCATAGTTTTTTTTTTTTGGTTGTTTTTTTCTTATCTGCCTTTTTTGCTGTTTCAACCTATTCCATTTAAACCCTGCAAACAGGAAGTGGCCACTGGTCACTGCTAAAGTGTTACATCAAAAACCAGCAGGAGAGAAAAAGCATTTAAATGGTGTTGTTGGCGGGGGATTAATGACTGTGCAGAGAGTGTACAATTCCTATTTGTGGAGCAAAATGCACTTAAGCTACCGATCAGCGAAACAGCACAGCAACTGTCATGAAGTTTTGTCAAGCAGCAAGTAAATATAGTTTCAAGTTGCCTGTAAGTCGTATCAATATTTTTTAGAAGACATTGTTCCTTTAGACTTTGACAAATTTCTCAAAGAAAAAAGCTTAAATTTTCAGGGAAGTGAGAGTGTGTAGTTTTCCCTAAATGTTCTGACACACAAAATTGCACAAAAATTCAAACACACAAGAGGAAAAAAATAGACATCCAGCCAAAGTCTATTGCTCATATTTCAATTTCTAGCATATCTCAGAAACAATGTATGGAAATTGCAAAGACTAATTGAACAATATCATCAGTAATCTTTTGTTTTAGATCTTTACATTTGCTATTCATATTTCATGTACTGAAAGCTATCAAAACTCAATCATTTGTCTGAAATTTCTGCATAGAAACAATACAATTTATATTTTATATATTCCCTTCTGTCATTGGTAGAGAATATGTCCCGGGCAAACTCTGCTTCTTTTCACCCACTGAAGAAATGTATTTGAAAGTGAAAGTAACAATCAGATGCTTGTCATTATTTAACTTGTCTAAATATTCATCAACAGTTGTGGCCATCTCTATAACTGTGGGAGTTTTGGCAGCTTGGCAGACCTCATTTATGATTTTAAATTTGACCATACATATTGGAGAGTATGGCAAGGTTTCCAATAAAGAGGCTTTATCCCTCTAAAAATAAAGTAGCCGCACGACTTAGGCTTGCAAGGCTGCATTTGACTGAACACCAAGACCTTTGGAACAATCTCTCTTGAACAGAAAGGACCGAAGTAGAGATGTTTCACTGCACAAAGCTGTGTTTGGCTAAAGCAAGACGGAGGCATATCAGGACAAACACCTCATAGTGAATGAGAAGCATGTTGAAATCATTATCCCTCCACCACCATTTATAGAGTTGACTTAAATCTAATTTGCAAATTATGAAGTCAAATTATGTCTGCCGGCTGAAGCTTGGCCCAGACTGAGTCATGATGTAGAACAGTAATGATCCACAAATCAAAACTGTAGCAAAGTGTCTGAAAATGAGAAATGTTGTTGCAATACTTGCTCCAGTCTAAGTCCAGAGCTTAACCGCATTCTTGTTAACTCTAGTGGGAGCTTGATGCATTAGTTGTCATTTGGTAAACAAATATTGATAGGCATTTCTCCAGACTGTCTCAAGAAATATTGTTTGTTTTGTTAATTAGATAATGTATCACCCATTTCCTGTTTAGTCCTGGACCATGACACCATACTAGGAAGTCTGTACTTATAAGTGAAACAGGGGGACACTTTGAGGACAAAGATCTGATTTAAACAAATATTCATAAGTATCTGAATGTGTTATCAACCAATGAACAAGTGTGACTCTTTGGAAGCAAATGAATTAAATGAATAGTGAATGAAGGCTAAATATAGAAGGCATAGAAGTTTAATACATTGGAACATTTTTATTTAATGTAATTTATTGTATGTGAAATTAGAGATTGGTTCATATCTACTAGTAAGGATTAAAAAAAATCTAGACATTGTTTTTGTACTTCAAAAGGCTTATTCAATTGGAATGGAGACATCCCTTAAAGGAGCTCAGTTTTCTTTTGTCCTACCTTAATTTTGCCACACCCAGGCTGGTAGACGGCCTGTAGACATGATCCCCCAGCTGACAAATGGCCAGGCGGCAGCAGTTCTCCTAAGGACCTTGCTCCTGTGCAGAGGAAGTGATAGCAGAGGTTCTCTAAGGCATAACCTGGTAGCTATTAATTCTGTTAACATGTGTAGGGAATAAAAAATGATGTGATGGAAGAAAAGGGAGGGTAGTAAATCAATGAAGAAAGAGCAGTGCAAATTGAGAAAAAAAAAGAGTGGAGGACTTTAAAGTAGACAAGATTAAAAAGAAAAAGTAAGGAAATTGAGGCGGTGCAAAATGGAAAAATGAAAGGAGAAGAAATTGCTAAAGATTTTCAGGTAATCAAGGCCAAAAGTCCAGAAATGAAGACGTGATAAAAGAAAGGGAATGGAAGAAATAGAAAGGACAGTGACAAAATAAAAAAAAAAAAAACATAACAGCACTAGATTTTGGTTAAGACTTTATTGAAACCGCAAACTGTTTGTTTTCATTTTTTTTATTGACAATATCTTGAATTTTATGTAGCATGTTGAGTTGTGTGTTTGAACAGTGTTTTTGAGATGGTTCTGGGGTTGAGTTGGTTTACAGAAAAGCATTTTCATGCTACCCACCTGAAATCTAACAATCTCTATAAAGTGTAATTACACTATTTAAATGAATCTGTAGTATTAACCAAGTAAATGGTAAACTCTGGGGACTTCAGGTGTCTATGACTGGTGTTTGCTGAGATCACTACTGTTTTCACTGCCTGACCTAAGCAACCAACCAACCTGAGACTCAACAATCAGAGGAGTTTATCATGATGGTGTTAAGTGGTAAAAATGCCATTTGAACTTCATATATATATATATATATATATATATATATATATATATATATATATATATATATATATATATATATATATATGCTATATGTTGCATATATACATGCAGATGTGTATATGTGGGTGAAAATGTGGATTTTCTTTGTTTGTTCTTCCAGTCTGAACATTTTGTTCTGAGTCAGTCCAAAGATAAACACTGAAAGGCAGAAGAACAAGCAAAAACAAAAAGATTTTGTTGAAACTCATAGCCTGGCTAACAGAAAAACTGGAGACAAAAACGGTTAAATAATCAGAGAAGGATGTTGGACAGAAAGTCCTCCAACTGTCAAATGAAAAATAAAAAGATGAAAATACCGCTGTTGATTGGTAAAGAAGAAAAACACAAAACTCACAGCTAAATGGTTCAGTGTTACATAACACTAAAAGGTGATATATAAAAGAAAATATCTACCAAAAGAGAAAAACATCACTGCTGGCCACAAGCATGACATATACTAGTGCGTCACAGTTGTTTTCTCACTGATATGACACAAGCATTTGGGTTTAACCTCACCTACCCAGTGAGAGTCCAACTGGCAGTGGAAAAGCTCTACTGAATGTGCCTGACGAGTTTTTTAAAAATGGGAAATGCTAAAAAGTTTCCTTCATGTCTGCGGTAGCATTATGGACTATTTGCCCTCTGTGAAATTCTTTGGGGCTTTCACCCTGGAAAGCTTTTCTGTCATCTCTGCGGTATAAAGTTTCAGCCACATCGACCTCAGATCAGAACTTTGTGAACAATTTCAGAATACCTTCAGTTGAGAAAAAGCAACTTTAATGTGTTACATCAACTTGTCCTGTTGTCTCCTGTTCTCTCTTGAAGCTTCAGTGGATTAGACATGTTTTAACATGTCATCAAAAATACAGTTGACTCTTTAATAGCTTCTGAATGTCTCTCTCTCCTTTCACTTTTATTTTTAAACGTCTCACTTGTACTGAAAATGGCATACTTTGATATTTTTTTCCAAAGTTTTTACGTCTACACTGAGGTCTGCAGTTATTGTGAGCTGATGAGCGATTGGATATGGTGCCCTCACTCATCAGAAAAAGATTGCAATTCCAGGGAGTCACAGGTCAGAGCCACTCATGTTGAAAATGGTGGGATTTCTGTCATCATTGGATTTATGTCTGTTTTGTCTTCTTTTTTTTTTTTTTTTTTGTAAATTCTTGTTTCACTGAAAAGTTTAGCTTTGACAAGACCAAAGACTTCTGCACTGATGTCTCAATTTTCTGTGGACTCTTTAACATTGTCTCTCTTTGCCACATCCATCTAAGATACATAGATTATTACAATTCTTACACTGATGAAAATAACTCCCCCTCAATCTGCATCCTTGAGCAAACCTTTGCCCATCTCAACTTTAGATCCAAATGAGCTTTCATAGCTTCTGAGAACTATGTTCAGAACAAAGTAGATTTTGTAAAAATAAAGAAAACATATGTTACTCCTGTGTGTTTTTTGTTTTGGGTTTTTTTTTATCAGACTCAAAAGCAGGCTGTTCATATTGCCAAAGGTGCAGGTGAGATTGTCTAAACACCTGTTTAGACACCTCTGGTAAGAATTTGAAAGAAAAGGGCGTTCTGCAGAAGAACTTTGCCTGGGGCTGAAGTGGACCTTTAAAAGTTTCCAAGCCAGCCTTCATATGCGAGGGCAAATAAATAGAATTTGCTTATATTTCAAAGTATTACAGTTATATTTTCTTTTTTTAACCTAAAGTGTGACAACTGTGATGCCAAATGGATTCCTTGTAGCTGGTCAGAATTACAAGTTATATTATACATGAGCAGCACAATGTCCATGGCTCCCCATGTCCAGCAACTCCTGGGTTTGCCTTCAGTCATTCACATATAAAGGCACTTTGACACCTTGGGGTTATTGTTATCAGACGCCTGAAGCATTTCAACTCCACAGAGTTAACTAGCATCAGTCAATCCCCTAGCTCTTTTCAAATTTCCAAGGTTCTTTCCCGATAGGTCCAGACACAAAGCCGATTGTTTCTTCATAGTTGAATCAGAATAAAGCTCGGCATCAAAGCTATTCAAAACTGTCTGCAACAACTTGAAATATAGAAAGTTTTCTGTACATTGTTTGTTTTTGCCCTGGCAAAGAAAGTCTATCTGTCGAAAAAAGAAACGTCCATTGTAAATCTAAGAATGTAAAAGTGCGAGTTGTAAATATTTTAACAGACACTGTTGCATCAACCATCATTTTATAAGAGAGTTTGTGCTTGAAGCCTCTCAAGTTTGACACATAAACCTATCAATGTTTGACTTATGATGTAACAAGGTGGAATAATAGTCATTTGGGTTTTCCTGTCAAAACCAGAATCTCATGGAACATTATATGTTGCATCCTTAATTGTTGCTAAAGCTTCTAAATAAATCGTATTATCGCAATATACATTAATAAATATTATGTAAATGTTAAGGTCAGCAGAAAAAGGAAAATGTTAAAAAATACATTTTGCAAAAAATGGGTTGCTCTGAACCAGAGTTTATTCATTTGAAATAAATCCTAATATTATGACTATAAAACTATAAATGATCTATTTGTATTTCTCTAAAAGTAGCAGGGTACACAATGCAATAAATGTAAAACAGTCTTGTAAGTAGGTTTTTTTAAGTAAATTTTTTCGGAGTTTCATGATGTTTTCATACAAACGCAGTCATGTAAAAATGTCTTAAAACAATGATTTTAAACATGTTTAAAAACAAAAGCTGCACTTTTTTACGTGAGGTTAAAGAACCGCTCAGGAGTTTTGAAAATATGAATTTTTTTTTACATCACAATTACTACAGTGGCAACATGGAGTCTAAGACATTAAGTGATTAGCAAGTTAAAAAACAAGAAATTTTAATGCACTGGAAATATTCAATTAAATAAAAACTCAGAGAGATGATACTAAATTCAACTATTTTCGACATGGTCACACATAGATGACTGACAGACCAAATTAGGCAGAAGTAGTTCTGGCTTAGTTTGTCATTCTTTTTGAAAAACTTGGAATCATCTGGCACTTTAATGCTGTTAAGTAATTTCTAGCTGCTTTTCAGACTGGCTGAACCAACGCTGTCCTGGTGCTTTTTCTCTCTGGAGACTCAATTAGACACATAGCCAATCAAATATCATTATAACACAACACATGTGTGTTCACTTTTTGTGCATTTGTGTTATTTTATCAGCTTTTAGTAACAACTCCAGCTGTATATTATAATACAGAAGGCCCTCAGATAATGAGGTGCTCATTAACGGCTCTAGGAACAACTGAACTTTTTCTGTTCAAGGTTTCTTTTCTTTTGTGAATGAACCTCTACAAGGTGAGCTGCTTGAGAGTTTGATATGTGGCATAGGTCATAGTTTAGAGGAATGTAATTTATTTGGACAAACACTAAGATCAAATATCGTTGATCATCAATTTCAGGAGTTGTTCTCCAGCCTCATTGTGAAACTCAGGAGTTTTCACCTTCTCAGTACAATAGCAAGGTTTTTAATAAGTTGGTCAACAAAAGACTTTCAAGTTATGCACAAATTATGAACCATTTAATTTAATGGGGTTTTTTTTGTTTTAATTATGTGACTGTGTGGTTTTCATTGAAGGTTATCATGCGAAAAAGTCTCACACCTGCACATACCTCCTCCAAACTAGTGATCCTTGTGTAGTTATATCAGTTTAACAGTGCCATAAAAAAGCATTTGCCTCTATGCAGATCTTTTTTCTGTGCTCTTTGTTATATTTGAATGTTTCAGATCATCAACTTATTTTTGATGTGGGATAGAGCCATGTTCATTGGGTTCAGTGTTAAAAGCCAGAACCAGGCCTGATTACTGACTGATGTATCGACTCAAGAAATCAATTAAATAAAACTTGGCTAAAAAGAAAATCAGATTGGAAAATGCATTAGAACCCCAAAACAAACTAAATGCCAAGACAGATGAGGAACAGTCATTTGTTTATCTGATTACTCCAAAATTACTCAAAACATTTATCAACAAGTCATTTAGGTGGAAACAAAAGAGAAGTAGAACATCTGAAATATTGCAGTTCTCACTTGCCTCAGTTAAAGTTATTAAGAAAATGTTAATCCATATGGGAGCTTCTGGATAAAAACCACAGTCCACTACATCATATAACCCAAAGTCTAGTTTCATCAACAAAAAATGTTTTTTGGATTGTATTATTATTTGATAAACTGACAAAAGTAAAGGTATTAAACTTTTGTTTGACCCAGTCTATCTGTCTTGTATAAAAATTGGTTTGAAAACCTGTAATAATGAACTATATATTAAAAAAAATAGTGTGGTCAGATGAAATCTGAAATGAACCTTCACTGGAGAAACTTTTAAATGCAGTCAAAACTACATGATCTTTTGTATAATGTCCTAAAACCTTGACCCGTCCTCACCAGTTCAGCCTTGCAATCCTGAATGATTTAGTAAAGTACAACATTGACAAACAGTCAATCTGTTGCTTATCTCTTTCATCCAATGTGCTCTCAGTGATTGCATAAGACCTTGGCAACAAATCATCCCAAGTTTGTTAATTAGACTGCAGCCCACTACACATTTAGTCATCATTCAGAGCCTTTCCCTCACCCCCTTCTCCAGCATGGGCCAAGTCAGTTGAAGAATCACTGTTTCAGTCGATTTGTAATCTAATTTAACCAGAGAACTGGCCGACTGACTGAACAATTAGTATCCGTTTACATCCACCTGTAACTAAGTCGAGCAGAGCAGGAGTCATTATGACTGGATGATCAACTTCTATTTAATACCAAATGACCTGAGATATTTACAGCCTCCCATTACTCTTCTCAGCAGTAATATCTTATTGGAAGGAGATAATTGGGAACAAATCTGCTGTACATAAATTCTCAATGTGCTCTTCATTAGGATTTTTAATTATATCTCCCTGTGTAAAAGGTTAAGTGTAGGAGTGGAGAAATGCACCTCAGCATAAGTTGCCGGATTGCGACGGTTGCCAAACCTCTCAGAGCAATCTCTCTTTCTATTCCTCTCTCAGCCAATCTGTTTTAATCTGTCTTTTCCCCGTCTGACTCTTCAGAGCCGGCGGGGAACAAAGTCATTCCCATTGCCTCGGTACAGGAAGCTCAGTAGAGTCTAAGCCTCGTACAAACAGTGCCTATCTTTACTTTACCCTGAGCCACCAGTACCGTTGACATCTTACAGTGAGAGCCTGGAGAACTTCTCTACGTGATCCTGTGAGAAGAAACGACTACCGTGAAGTTGCACACAGATGTTTATCTGCTTGCTTGTTGGAAGCTACACCACAGCTGTGTCTTAAGAGGCATTGTTGAAAGTAAGAATAAAATGATCAATAAATAGACGTGGTATTTGACACTTTACCACAGAATTGATAGGAGAGCAGTAAGCTGAATTTGTCATGTCTTTAGTAATCATGGGCTCCTGTAACATAACTGCTTACTGAATACCACGTAGGTGTTAGAAGCCTTTTATGAAGGGAAACTGTGCTTTTTTGTGAGTCAGAATAAAAAGGCAAGTGGGAATTTGATGTTTGAGAGATGGATGTGTCATAAAACCTTGTTATCAAACCATAGACACATCAACACTGTTAAAAAAAAAATCATCTATAGACTTTAGATGCATATAAAGAAAGAGGCAAAGCCTATTGCGTTTAGATGAAGAGCAATTTAAAAGCACAGCTTGTACGGATCAAAAGGTGAATTCTCCCAAGGACCAAAGAAACTATTTTCTGCAGGCTGAATGAGAAGAAAATAATCTTCTTCACTTACAAGGAATAAAGATAAAAATGTTCCTTCTACCACAAAATGAGTAAATTTGCATGCCGAAAGATCTTAAAGCCAAACAACTTTAGAATAAATGTTTCACTGTCTCTATTTTTTATTTTTTTATTTTATTTTTTTACAAATTGCTAAAATCATTAAATCAGTACAGAAGTGCAGTAAAAAAAAATTCTAAGACTAACATCCTATATTTCCAACATCAGGTATTGTCTCTTGGTTAGGATTCAGTAAGTGGGAAATATAATTATTATTATTTTAAAATAATTTTCTCATTGGAGAAAAAGTTCAAACGAGAAGAGTAAAGACATTTAGAAGAACCCAGTTGATGCTAAATTCTGTTTAGGTTTGGCTAAACAGATCACTTCTTCTCAGACTACTTGAAAACAGGAAGTTGTGTCAATTCACAATAATTTTTTTAATTTCCAAAAGGACATGCATTTCTTTCTTAGTGGCACTGTTGGTAGTACTGTAACCTTAGAGCAGGAAGGTTCAGAGTTTGCATGTTTTCCTTGGTTATGCTCAGGTTACCACATTTCCTCTCAGAGTCCAACTGTTTAGTTACCCTTTGATTCCTAAGTTTAAAATCTCTGACTGGACATTTTTGCTTATTTTATTTGTACAAAGTTCTTTAAATGTCATGTGAGTAAATATATATTGCCGATTTATCCATAACAACTGGAAGCTTAAAAATTAAGCAGTTACTTTCACAATCTCTAATAAAGGAGTGCCCCTCATATTAATTTTACTTTCTGCTACGGCGGGAGTGAAAATACCATAATAACCCCATATTGGCTGGAAATCGCAACGTCTCTCCTTTCAAAAACCGTTGTGAGGCGGAATTACGGTACTCCAAACTTAGTTGTGTTATCACCGACACGTTCAGCCTACAAGGGTTAATAAATTTGCCCCAAGCTAAGTACGAGTGTGTGTGTGCATGTGTGGCTATGGCTGTTTGTCCTGTTTATGTCTATGTCACCCTTTAACGGACTGATGACAATATACTCTCGATGGATGAATATCTTTTCCCGTTTTACTCTTCAAAATGAGCTGAGTATGACTTCAGGGTGGACTTTACTCCAAAATTGCTACTGTAAAGCCTTGCACACCATCAGCAGGTGGAGATATTTAGCCAGACTGACATATTTTAACTTATTAATTTCATCCAGTGAGCATAGCAATCATATGACATGCATAGAAAAGATGAAATGCCATCCAGTGACAAATAATATGTCCCATAAAAACACAGACAGTGACTGAAGATGCTCATGTTGAGTTTTGTATGATTGTGTGTGTGCCTGCCCAACCCCCCTTTTTTGAGATTATAGATATTTTTCTCATTGTTTCATTAAGCCACTGCTATTTTAAATTAATTTAATGGTGGTTTTGATGTTTTTGTTACATAATAAATTCTGCAGGCACACATTTTGGGCTACTATCCTTTAGTTTCTGATGTCTACATGTCGACTGCTGAGTATGATGAAAGAAGGGAGCCTGGTAAAAAGACAATCCAGGATACATTGACGAGAAGCAGCTCTACAACCTAGAAATTATTCAGCGTGCCTCTCTTCCACTTTAGTCTTTCCAGCAGGTTTTCAGCTGAGTCACTGGAGTAACTTCAAGGTTAAAGTCTGTCTTTCCCAACTTTATAACGAGGCATGCACTTCTTTCAGCTTGGTTTCCTTTTTTGGGTACTTCTACTAGGACAGGTACATGCCTATAATAGTTTTTGATATAGGAAACCTGCTTGCAGCTGAAAGAGGGGGCAGGTCACATGATTGGACTGCAAAGAAGTTGTCCCCAACATACCTGATGCCTGAGTTTCCCGGACATGAACTGTCTTTTAGGGAGCATAGCTATTAGGCAGTGTCAGTCAAACTGAATCCACTTGGGCTGGAGTGCAAATCACCTGTGAGATCATCTCTGCCTTTAGCGCAGTGCTAAGTAAAGCAACATCAAATAAGGAATTTAAAAAAATAAACGTCTTTGCTGAAAGACAATGTTTTTTGTGTCATGAAAGTGTGCTGAAGTTCTGTTAATGTTGACTTTTTGTAGATGTTTTCTTTTTTTATTATTTTAATGCTTACATAAATGTCAACAGTTCAGCTGGGTTTAATTTGAAGAAATTAAACAGTAAACTGTGTTTTGGTTCAGAGTTGAATGGATATTTTTAGGTCGCAGAGGACAGATCACCTGCTGAAATACCTTGAGAGATATTCTGCTGAACATCCTTGAATATAGATCAGCGAGAACCAGAGGGAACATTTATTTTTCAGGCGAACCAATATGAATACTAAATGAACAGTATGTGCTCTTGATATAAATCTGTTTGCTATTTTTTATTCAGGGAACCTTGATATGATTTAAAAAAAAAAAAAAAAACACCTTTAAAACATTTTTGGAAAACCCACGACTTCAGTACCCATTTAGATTAAAAGTTATCAAATTCACAGATATCAGAAATAACATTGTGACTTTAAGAGGTAAAGTAAAAGCTATATATATATATATAATATATATATATATATATATATATATATATATATATATATATTAGAAAAAAATACATATTTTTTTTGCATGTTAAATTTGGTTTTATAGATTGACTACTATAAAATAGGACTGTAAAAAATATTACTTTATTCATTTTTTATTTTAATATCTGTTGTTTAGAGAGTTAAATCTGTTACAAATTGGGGAAGAACAAGTGAGTAACTTTATTATGTTTTTTTTTTAAATGGCCTAACTTGAAAAATAAATTTCTTGGAATTTTTCTGAATGTGTTTATGGCTAGAAAGATATCGGAAACACGTAACAACCATAGAAACGTGGGAATCTGGGTGTCTAAAAAACATTATGTGATGTAACCCGATCGGTAATAGTCTGTTTTTATAGACTGGGCTTTGCTAACCTACCCACAGAGGAGCTTGTGGTTAATGCCAAAGGTGTAAAAATCTAAACAGAGCTCTCCCATAATTTGGGATCATTTGCAGCATGAGCGGGTGCACAGATAAAACCCATCTGTCTGGAGACAAATGCAGCAATGGCCCATATGGACTCTTTTGCTAAATGAGACCTCAGGAGTGTTCAAGGTTAATGCCCCTTTATTAGGCATGGGCATCAGACCCAGCAATAGATTTTCTTTTAATATAGGAGGTCTGTGTGCTAATGATTGCTTTACACCTGTAAAGTAGATGTTTACTAATGCTAACCTTTGTTAATATGAGTTTATAATTGAAATCTAATAGACTTCTTTAACAGTTTTGCAACCTGTTTTGCATTCATAGCCATAGAAATTTACAGCCTTTCTTAAGCTTCTTAACCAAACACTTCATTATACACATAATGCATGACTGAAAAAAAAATCACTTTATATATGGGAGGGATAATTCTTTAGATAGTTTGACTAAGAGAAATGATGGTTATGTATTCACTTTGAAAAATATTAAGACAACAAAACAATGGGCAGACGGTGATTTATTTATGTTTTATGGTTTTAAGATTTTGGAGTTTGCTGGCTCTAATGTATAAAGATATTTGGCATTGAAACTGATGTGAAAAGAAATGTCTTTAATGCCTGATGTGCTGAGTGAGCTGAAAGATCATGAAACTGATATTACGGTACTTTTGAAAGTAATTTTAAATGGGTACGGGAGACCTCTCTTTTTTTGTTGTTGATGATTGCTGATGTGAAAGATGTATTGTATAGGGCTGTAGAATTTTTTATTTGTAAAAAATTCCTCCTTGTTGAGCTCCTCAGAAGAATAGAAATATTTAGAAAACTCTTGATGTTTCCTGGGGAATTGGACTGATTGTGTTTTCCGGCTCCTTATAAAGTCGGTGTCGAAAGACATTGTGTACATGAAAGACATCTCTTTGACAAATGCCACAGGGCCCTCTCCAATGTGGCTGTGACATTTGAGGGGATGGATCAATGAATAGAAATATAAAGAAGAGTTTATTTTGTCCCTTTCACACTTCTACTAATACACACATGCGCACGCCGACTAACACACCGAATCAAGGGCTGCATGACGATGAATCCACATCCTGTTCATCACAATAGCCTTCAATTTAATAGTGACAACCTAGACTTTGCAGGGAATAATACCCTGAAATGTCACATCTTCAGACAACATCTTAATCGTTGTGCATGATGGAGTGGAGCAAGCCAGCAATGTTCAGTCTTTCCTGAGCAGCTGCTGTTAAGATGTCCTTGAGCAACCTCCAGCTGCTCTACCGAAGCACTTCAGTGGCCTATAGTAGAAAGCAGAGGTTTTACTTGGCCGCTCTCAGCGCCCAATCATGTGAGGCTGTATTTTCCCTGTGCAGACCCCTGATGCGTGTAACTTAGCAAGTGCGAAATAGACCTGATGGAAAAGTGCATATGCCTTCTGTCAACCCCCGATGTATAAATTGGGAGAAAAAGGGGGAAAAAATGATTGAGAAGCTTACCCCTCAGGTGGACGCTGCTTGAAAGTAGCTTGCTGGATATTAACGACTGACCTCCCCCGCCCTCCATGTTCGCCTAAATCCATTTTCCATTTCTGATCTCTCCGCAGTACTCAGGGAGGTACTTCATCTTCAAACAGCAATGCTGAAGGCGCTGTGGCCTCCTGCAGCATCGGTTTCTGCTAGGGCTAGTACAATCTGACCTAGAGGATTAAACGGCACCAAAGCAAGGAGGAAGATGAGGGATTTTTCTCACTTGCAACTGATATATTATGCAACATATCAAAGACTTTAGGGTATCATGTGTTTACATTGACTTGTTGTGGTAATTATGCATGAAAAAAAAGCCAAGTATTATTACAATTGGGAGAAGAATATTGCATGTGTTTATCATAGAGTTCAAATTGAGATGTGGACTGCATGTAAATCATAAAAGTCTAAGTTTAAAATGACATTAACGTTATAAGACTGAAAACTTTAGTTAGCAAGACATGCTGTGTGTACAAATTTGTATTTGTAAATACAAATGATTATTTTAAAAATATTTATACAGCATGGTTTGTTGTTTAGTCAGATGCAGAAAACTGCTTTTTTTCCACATTGTGGTCCAAACTCACACAATTTGTAGCTGTTTTTTTCTGATTATCTCAACATTACATATGTATAGTTGTATTTAATGCAAATACAGACTCTCCTGTCCTAGGTCTAAATTATGGAAAACTCAGGCTTGTTAAAGCTGTTTGTAAAAGAATTAAATTCAGTTTTCTATGATGGCATATGGAAAAGGTAAAAAGGATACAGTTAAAACAAGCTCTTTGTTGAGAGATACTGCTTTATACATATCCTTTAAATGTCCTTAAAGTCACTAGTTAATTTTACCATTGCTATTTTAGGTCCTCTCAATCCCAAATTGTCTTATCTTTAGAGTCCATGTTGTTTTAGAGGCTTTTATTTCCTGTAGCAAGGACGAGTAGCAGGCAGACAGAAGAAAATGCTGCTCAAACTGACAAGCTAATCAGCCATCTCATAGCATCAGCTGACATTTAGTGAGTCACATTTAATTATGCCTTACACATAGGCTGGCACATAGCACTTTGAAAATCTACCAACTTTTAAGCAGGCATTTGTCACTGCGCTTTCATTATTTGGCAAAGGTGTCCAGAATTCCACAATCATGTCAAGTAAACACATTTTCTGCTTAAATGAGCTCTTCTGTTTTATGTGGTCTCTTGTGCCAAAGGGAGCCATTTGTGCAAAGCGGATAAACATCTCACTTAAAATCAACTGCTCTTTTCTACTTTGTCTTGTTTGCAGACTTTATACAAGGTTCTAAACATAAAGAAATTTAGCACATTTTGTAAATTATCAAGTCACTCATCACTAGTCTCGCTCAATTTGTTGTCAGTCTTATAACCTACAAGATTTTTAAATGAAGCTACAGAAAAATTATTTTCTTATATTCTTTCTGCTTATATAATGCAGTGCAAGGAGTACCTTTTTAATCTGGGCGTTGCAACATTTTAAATATGAATTAAATAAAGAATCTCTTTTTCTTGTAAAGATAAGCTGTTATTGATTGATGATAGCTGTTTTTACTGTCCTTCCGACTCAGAAAGCTTTCTGGTCTTGTACCTTGCTGCTGCTTTAAACAAAAAGGAAAGTTCTGCTCCGAGATTAGATTGCTCTTCTTTACAACTTACTGAGGGCTGAAGGTACAGCACTAAAGAGTATTTTTTCAAGTCAGGATCACCCACAGGGGTCCACTAACGAACACCCTGGTGGCACTATTTCCCATGTTTTGTGCCTGCGCATATATTGGTTTCACAAACTGAAATGAATCCCATTTCTCACTTAGACGATAGGTTTGCGATCTTGAGAGTGGATCTGTCACATATTTTAGGATTTGTGTGCTTTACTTGAACACACTTCAGTTTCATTCAGTTGGAGCAGTAGTAGTGCAAAGGGTGGTTCTATTTAGGGGCTTTTTTTGTGGCATAGAGTGACTATTTTTCAAGTGGGCAAGGCAAACTTCCCCTGCAGCAATGCCTGACAGGGAGCGAATTGGTCTGTCATTTGTTTCATTTGTATTCCACAGAAAGTTGGAGCTTAGTGCTTCAGGTAAAGTCTTTGAATGAGAGCTTTTGAACGGGACTGACATGGCAGAACATCAGCAGGGACAGGTAATACTTTTCCTGCTTCGTAAGAAAGGAGGGATGAAAGTCTAACACAGCAATATATTTCTGGTTATAAATAATCGTTATCAAAGAAGTTTAATAAATGATATATACATATTTTAACGGTTAAGCTAATCTGAAAATTTCATGCTTTATTAAAATTTCATTCCAAAAAAATTTAAATAATGTTTCCAGTCGTTAATACATTCTTCTGAGAAATTAATATCAAACCACAGAGGTCTTGTATGAGCTTTGAAATGTATTCATACTTTTGTTTGTCAGGAGTTGGCATGAACCTGTGCAAGATGCTTCTCCTTCTCTAAAAATACCACAATATCAAGAAAAAGCAAGTTTTTGACCTAATTCCAGAGCTTAAAACAGGTACCCAAAAGTCATTTGAGCTACCGCTAAAACAACATAACACGCCAATTACTACAATTATAACAGTTCATTAAATTAATGGTTTTTCTGATGCATAGAGATAACCACAGGTATAGGAAACATCCTATTAAATTTAGCAGGAGTTTTGGGACAAACTTTCATACTATGGATTAGTGACAATGTTTCAGCTTCCCATTCAAAGGCATTTGTTTTTGCAACCAGTAAAAAACAAATCAGACTGGATTTTCTAAAATATCCCTTGTTTTGACCGGGTGTGCATAAGTCTAACATGACACTGTCATAAACGTGACGACGTAACTCCTGTTATGAAGACGGAGTTTTCATGAAGAGTAAATGCTAACACTTTTAATGCAACATTGCAGAAAAGTGCATTAAGTGTCAACTTTCATCATTTGGTAAACGATACTCCATTAGCATTTAATCCAGCATTTTTTCTGGTAGTCGAATTACCAGCGTTCTGTTCTGAAATATACAAGGGTAGATGCATGGACATTTTACTTTGTCTTTAATTTCTAACATTAAGAACATTTGTTTTAGGTAAACAGTGAAAATAGACTAATATATTTCAAATGATACCATACAGTTAAGCTTGTGTGATATGCATGCTGTGCTGAAAAAAAATTTATCTAAAAATTTTCTCCCACTGCCTTCCACCACTATCTCTATGTGTATGTTAATTTAGTCGTCAAACTTCAGTTTGGAGCATAATGTCCTAAAAATGTGAAATTTAGATCAAGTTTTGATCTACTGACTGAGTGAAGTGCAAATCAGGTCAATTTAAAAGGCAGTACAGGCTGCAAACCTCTCTCACAAGTCAAATTTTATTATTTCATAGCTAAACTTATGGTGTTTGGAAAATGTCAATATTGCGCTTATTATAATCCCTCCCACAGAGTGGGAGAAAGTATTTGGCAGCTACTCAGAGTTACGTATCTCTTAATATAATAAATAATCTCTGAAACAGATTTTTTTCCTTTAACACTCCTTTCTATTCCATCTCTGACAGAGTCCTAGATATGTGTGCAACACAAAAAAGGCCAACTTTCTGGTTGCTGTTTGTGTATGACAAAGGCAATTTGGTCAGAAACAGTTACACAAAGCTTTTGTTCTGTATTGCAAAGTCTGCGCTTTTGAAGTCACACTATGCACTTAACGTCCCTCAATTTCCATTGAAAGCAATTATTTTGATGGTCCTCTGAATAATTCACAAAAAATAAAAGTCAAAATGCCTTTTAACGACCATCTATGTTAATATACTGAGCCATTGTTCTAGGACATAAACCAATTCACTCATGTGTAATTAAACATACCTTAAAAGCTGCTTAAAGCTCCGTTTCAAATAAAGAGGATCTAACAACTTTTTTTGGGGAGGAAAAAAAACATGAAAGTCTCACTGTTAACTGTTATGTGAGCAGCAATGTCAGTCATGTATGATGGATGGAGCTTTTAATGTGTTACAGACACCTCGAAGTGATGGAGATTGCAGCTTTGTCGACAGCTCTGGACCCTCTGTTTTCCACTCCGCATCCCCCAGCTGGCAGCTTAGCAGAATAAAATAGTAAAAAGATAGAGTTTTTGCCACATTTGCCTGAAGACATCCCAAGACCACCGTCATTTTGTCTGTGCAATCAAATTAAAAGCACATTGGAAGCGTTATAATTATTGAAGTTGGTGTTGCAAGAAATCATCTGGGACTTAATGAAAGACTCTTCAGTGAGATGTGACTGACAGATGAGTCAGTCGCACCACAACAATAACAAAAAAAAAGATGTCAGAGACACAATTGTGCTAGCTGGGAAAAAAATGTCAAACCATCAGTTCTGATTCCAGCTATCATAGAGACAGTTTGACAATGGTTAGAGCTTGTTTACATTTATGGTGAAAATAATAATAAAAAAAGTCAGGACATCTGATTTCAGTTGTAAAGTGTAAATCAGTGGAGAAAACATCCGCCTGCACACAGTTAGCAAAATCTGTTTTTTTTTTGTTGCTTTTTTTTATAGACCAACTTCTACCATCATTTGTTTGTAAAATAACAACTTGTTTATAAATTGCCTTGTTATTCTATTTCTGGTATGTGAAACCTGAAGAGCTGAGTGTGTTAAAAATTAAACTGGTAAAGCCAGTTTTGTTGAAATGCAACACATGCAGTCTGGAATAAATCCTTCTGTTGCAAGATGGTAACTGGCAAATGCATGCTGATGTGAGTGATTATTGATCACTGTAGAAAGAGATGGGTTTCAGTAACGTTATCAATCTAGTATCTTTGTACAATTTAAATACTTTTTTTAGTAGAACAGCATATTATATGCAGTGTATTTGTCATCTCCAAGCAGTTCCACTTATACCATTGACTTTTTTTGACATGTCCAAAAATCTCTGAAGCAGTCTGACTTGATTTGAACTCAAATTATGAACAGTTCAGTTCTAGTTGCATGAAAGGTTTTGCTTAATATCACCCATTTTCAAATGCCCTTGAATTACACAAGAATTTGACAGAAATAAGAGGAAATACACTGAATAAATTCTTAAACTAGCACTACAATCCATCATAAAGATTTACTCAATATCAATTTAAAGTCTACATCCAACAATAAAACATGAAAAAATTAAATTCATGGCTCACCCAGTGGCATTTGTACTGTTCTTTTTTTCTTTTCAAAGGACGACTTATCATTTTATATTTGCAATTTGAGATTATCTCAAAACTTCGTTTGACATGTTGTGGTAAATCTCACTTTCATATTTACACACGATTCTAGTTTTATCTGTTGAAGAAAACACAACTGTTATAGCTACGTAATATTTTGACAACCAGTGTTTTTAATTCTAAAGTGTCATGAATAGTTTGGACCCTGTGGTGACGCCTCCTTATTTACATTAAACACTAAATATATAATATTTATTTATTATATATTTCAAAATGACAATAAAATATTCAATTCAGTGTATAATTCTAATCAGTGTAGGAAACTCAGTTGTTTATTTGGCTTTTGGGGATTCTAAAATCCCATTATGATCCATTCAGTCTACTGCTTTTTTTTAGAGAATATGAAGGCAACCACCAGACTTCTGCCAGCCAGTCACTTAACTGCCATCTCCGCTTGAAAATGGCATGAATCATTTACTCAGCACCGATATTAAGATTTCAAGGCCGGGTTGTCACCCATTAGGGAAAATAACACCCCTGGCTCTTTATCTGATAGATTTTGAGTGGGTAAAATTGACCATAAATTTTGAACATAGTCATAAATGTCAAGGAAATGGTGGAAAATAGACAGACAAATTCCTCCAGCCTAATGACACTGGAAATGATTACTAAAGATGTGTTAAATGGAAAGTGAGAGTTGAACTAGGGGATGTCGAAGAGGAAAAAAAGAAAATTAAAACATAAAATAGAGAGGGGGTAGCCGGATGGTTGAAGAATGAAGATAAATTCTCTTTGAGTTCATGAGTGATCAAAAGAATGGAAAATGAGCGAAAAGCAGAAATGCAACATGGATCACATTATATGTGTCTGAGGGAAGAAAAAGACAGATGATTGGCACCATCACTCTGGCCAATTCATTACATAAGCCTTCCTATCATTAGGGTTAGACCTGCAGTTTTTTCTTCAGAAGCAATTTGATAATCTTACCTATGTTGACATGAACTGGGCATAAACTTACTTTTAGAAGAAACTTTGATCAGATTCTTGGGTAAACGAGTCAAATACAACACAATATTTTGTAGTTGGACAGTTTTGTCATCGGCTCTACGAACAAAATGTCCTAGTGTAATCTGTTTATTGTGGTATGTCTGAAAATCAATGTATGTCAGTTTCATACCACAAAGGATCCACTTTACGTTTCAGACGTTTTCATTGCAGTGGCTAATTGCTGTACGTCCTGGGAAAAGCTTTTTGCATAATTTTGTTTAGGTGTCTTGAGATTCATTATCTACAGTTAAAGTTTTTAGGAATCTAAATACATTGCATTATCATGGAGTACTAAATTTCACTCAGATATGTACACACTCCTTTAAAAGTGGAGGATTTTATATGTTTCAAATGAATAGAGTCCTTTATAAGTCATTCCCACAATAGATATTCCAACCAGTGATGTGTGGTCAGGGAAGGCAGGTGAGTTTTGAATTATTACTTATTTTCAAGACACAAAAACTTTAATTAGCCATGGCTGTGTATAATCTAAGATCCATTATAACCTTGTCAAAACCTGGTATTAACTATTGGTGAGCAGCATAACTTATACAACATTTTAATAGCAGTTTGCTTTGACAAAATTAAAAAAACTGGTCTGCAATTTGTCATGTCACATACATGGTGTTTTTACTGCATATTTAAGTAATTGTTTTTTAATGTTTCGTGACAACTGTGAAAGTGAAAAACTAAAAGCCACAAAACGTAGCCTGCAACAAAAACATTAATTTATTCAGTCAGTGAGAAAGTCACTGACCTTAAGCAAGGAGCAGACAAAGAGAGATATCAGGAAGCCAGAGAAAAAAGGCAGGAAGCAAAAGTGAACAAACTCGAGCAAGCTGAGCAAGGAAACTCAGGAGAGAGACAACCTCATCTTGTCAAGTAGAGAACAATCACAGAGAGGGAAGGAGGCAGACGAGCACAAAGAGAGGGATGGAAAGAACCTGACCATTGTGTCATCTGGGATCACTGAGCACTGTAATAGGCTTGAGTTTTGTCAGTTGGGCTCGATGCAGGTCGACTCAGCTACGGATTCCTCCATGCCAAAAGCAGCGCATGGGAATAAGATTCCCCAGCAGACCCAGGAAATCTGAGAAGGTCTCACTTAGCTGGCTGTGGAAGAAATACAATTTGAAGTCTTCATAACTTGCATGTTATGCATCCGGTGCCTCATCATGAAACGTAAGAACACCTGGTGTTTTACTAATGTGTAATTCATGTTGCTCCCGTGTAATTTAGTGCAGCTATCTTTGTTTATTGCAAATAAATATTTCATTCGACCCTTAAAAGGCTCTCAAACTGCCCTTGAGAAAACCAAATACACTCACATATTTTCAAGACAAAGCCAATTCTGCAACTTTTTATTATTTAGTTATTATTATACAACCTATCACGACTCCTGTGTTTTTAAACCACAACGTATCTGTGTTTGAAATTATCTCATGTACCTTCTCAGATGCGTCCAGTGTAAGTTTTGCTCTAATTTCACTTATTTTAAGAGATATTTACAACCACCAAAGTTTTTGGATTGCTCTTTTCTTTTGTTTTTGGAGGTTTCATAAACATCAGACCATCTAATAAATGATCTTACAGCCGTGTGAAATAATCTGATTCAAGTTTGGCAACTGTTGAAATAAAAAGGATAAAATGCAATCTGGACTCTTGAAACACTGACACAGCCTTTTAATTTCACTTCAATCCAAAGACTAAGACTCAAATACTAACTTTGTGCAATTTAACATGTTTTTATCTTCAAGATCACAACACCCTGAGCAATGAGCCACACTACCTATACCATAAACTGTGGAAGCAAATGGGCTTTTAAACAACCAGACTCATTGGAGAAAACAGTCCCTGCACACAGAAAACACACATGGCAGCATTTATCTTTGCTGTGAGGCCTCTCAGCAGGTCTCACATATATTAAAACATACAGTATCATGAAACAGCAGGGGATGAATCCTTGATCCCTGGGACGAATCCTTCTGTTTTGATCTCTCACTTATCAGGATCAAAGATATCCTCTTTAATATCACCCAAAACAAAAGAAAAGGCAAGAACATCAGGAAGACAAGCATTGTTAGTGCATAACAGTCCTTACTTCACGCCTATAGTTTAATCATTCATTTAAACCTGCTGCATCAACCAAGCAGACAGTTTTTTTTAAGTTGATAAAATTGTGTCTTGATATTTGAGTTACCTACGCAATTTTAATGCTATTCTTTCACATACCACAAGCAATATTTATTTAGTAAACGTTTAAACAATTGGTTCAGGAAGCATAACCTGAAACCAGTCAAAATCTAATCTTATAATTGCAATGGAATAGAATAGAATTTGTTTTTATCTAAAGTTTGTTTAGATATAAACGAAACCATTTAACCTGTGTACAGGTGTACATCCAAATGTAAAAACAATTGTATCCCATTTATTATGTCAGTCTATTTCTATTTATAATATAGACTTCTTAAGCATGTATTTAAAAGCTGTACATGAATATGAATGTATTTGATTCTGTTAAATTACACAAATATACACTGACGAAAAGGGCATATTTTGGCAAATTTCAGGTTTTGTCAAAAGTCTTGAATTTGTTTATTTTTCTGAAATAAAAAGTTGTAATCTACTGCTGCCAACTTTGTTTAAAACTAGTTCATTTGTGAACGGTATTAATGTCTTTGCTAAGGCAGTAAAATATACGTGTTACTGTCGTCCTAGAACTGCCAAATTTATAGGAGCGTCTGTGTTACACTTCGCTTCTTTATTTTGTTTTGCTTTTGATTAACACCTGCTGTGACAGCTGCAGAGTGTGCAGTAAATTGTGTCAAAGGACTGTTTTCCATTTTGAAAGGGACACCCAAAGCCAGAGGCTGGCCTTTTGCTATTTTGCTATATAGCTTTATTGGTCTATTCAGCTTGTGATTATGGGTCCACTCCTAAATTGTTTGGACTCATAATGAAAGATTTACAACATAAATGGAAATGCCCATCTGCATGTGACACCAGACAGCCATTTATCAAGCTTTCTAAATGACAGAGTTGGCAGCAATACTACAGTGACCGTGATGAGACTCTAATAGTTAGCTGAACGAGAACACCCGCACATTAAAGGGCTCGTGTTTACCTTGTAAATCCAATTTATTAGCCGAAAACAGCTTTTGTATTTTCTAATGAGACATCCAGCTCTTCCAGCTCCTCGTTCATTTTTTCCTTCCAGTGAAGGAATCGAAGACTAAAGAGTTTTGACGGTCTGAAGCAGACTGCATGAGATCATCTAATTTCCTTCTGTTGTCTCATGTTTTTACACTCCTCTTGTCTCTCTTGTGTTCTTGTGTTCAGATGAATTCAAAGCCTTCCTGAAGCGGCTCCCCACTGACCGATTTTTAAATGTGTCCACGGTTGCCAAGTTCTGGTCAGCTGACCTGCCCCTCCAGAAGCGTTATGCTCAGCTGGAGGCCAGCACAGTGCTGGTCTCGGGAAAAGCCCAAAAGATAGTGAGGAAGCTCTTCACCCTGAGCAAACGCTGCCCCAAGCAAGCCCGCATAAGTCTGCCTCGAGAAAGGTAAGCTTCTACGACACCGTCAGCAAATAGACTGAAAGATTACAGAGTAATTTATTACTACTGAGAGCTAAGAAAAAATAAATTATATTTTACTTTTTCTCTTTCATTTTCTTTCCACACAAAGAAAAAAAAATATGCTGTTTTCATAGCAAATAAAAATCAGCATTTGGGTTAAACAAACATATATGCATAGATTTAACATCAGCGGTATTTAATTTCCCACGCAAAACTAAAAGATTAAGCTTTCTCAATGTTACTATTGAGATTTTCCACTATCTTTGAGATGTTGTATAAGCTTAGGATGCAGAGCAGGATAATTAACAGACAGGCATTTGGTGTGGCAGACGAAGGTTTGATAATTGCCCTTCTTGCCACTTCCTGATGTTGCTGAACAGTCTGCAAAAGGAATGCTGCATGAGTCATCAATTAAAATTCAATCCAAGCAAACATCCAGCAGTAACCATATTTTTTTAGGAAAGCATTCAGTTGTTTGAGATGTGATTTATGCCCTGTTTGACTTCTTCCCCCTGCGCCAAAGCTCCAGGAAGAAGAAATTGTTTTTTTCCTACTAGACTACATTTCTTGTGCCATCAACTGACACGTTTCCATTAATTAGCCAAATAATGGCCTAACTCTTTCTTTCTTTTTTTTTTTTTTCTAAGACATTGTTTAGAATGAAAGAGGAGGGATTTTTTTTTTTTTTTTTTGTGCCAAAAATTTTTGGCAAAAACTTACTTAGGACATCATTTTAAGAAAGTGACGATATTGAACATGTTGCTTTTTAACTATATCATGACACTCAGCAGTGAAAACAGTAAATTGCCACATTAGTTGTTTGTCTTGTCACCATGTCAGCTCATTTCTATGTGGAGCACATTAATTCACAAACATTAATTACTTGGGGGCCAATAAATTGTTGGGGGCCAATTTATCCAGCATTTTTTAACTTTAAATGCATGGCTTGAAAAGAGATTTGTTATCCTGCTATAAAGTTTTCTTATAGTTTCCCCTTTCAAGTAATTTTTTGGAATAATTCCATTGTGAATAAAGACCAAACAGAAAAAAAAAGGTCTTAAAACAGGAAATTGTATATGATCGAGCTGGAAGGAAGCAAAAACAGTAGGGAAGCATTTCGCGCTGGAACACACTGATCTGGCGAAGAACCAAGCAAACTGAGCAGATAATATGGGGAGCAAGGTAATGCCCGACACAAAACCAGTAATTGCCAATTAGAGAGTGGTGTGAGGCAAAGAAAAGATGCAAAACTGGCTGGAAGCACAGCAAGTCAAAATATGACTGGGTTCAGAAAAAACAGTTTTAAGATCAAACAAAAAGAAGTTAACTAGAAAATAAAGCAGAATTTTAAATAACAGTTGTGAATGATGAAATAAAAAGAAAAAGTTTTGTTTCCAAATGTTCTGGCTTTTGTTTGCAACTTAACAATGTGAGTACAGATGCATTTTTCCCATTCATATGCCCAGTAACATCTTTTTTTTCAAAATTAGTTGTTAGTCATTAAACATCTGAACACAGAGATTTTAGGACATTTAATGCAATGTGTAACTAACAAAATAAGCTCAAACTGTACAAGTACAGTGTTCCTCCAAACAATGATCAATTGATAGTCAACATCAATGGGAGTAAACAGAAGAAAAAAGAAGATCAAGGGACAAAGCCGAACTAAATAATGACTCAAACATCAAAACTTAAGGACCTACTAATATTCAGAAAGTTGATTAGATGGGTTAATTATTCTGGCAGGCAATTACTTGGTGCAAGAATGCATCACTTCCAGAGAATAACATTCTGCCTGTGCACAATTGAACAGGAATGTCAGAGGTAAGTTAATTTTATCGTGAGATGCATTTTATCTCACCATAGAGATAAAGAATAACATTTTATTAAATTTGTACCTTTAACTTGCATTTATATGGTGGTGTAGATCTGAACAATGGTACGTGACTAAAAGGGTAGTTATCTCCTGACAGCACTGCCAGACTTTTCACACAAACTTCTACTGATGTGTCTTCCTTCTCCTTCTCAACAGGCCTGTTGGCTATTGGCTGAGTGTAGCTCAGTCTCTGCTCTACTGCCATGAGCATGGAGTTCTGGGAACGTTCTCCGAGGAGGCGAAAAGCTGCACATGTCCTGTGGACCAGCCCACCTGCCAAGGAGCAATCCCATGTGTCGTGGGCACCTCTCCCAGTTCCTGCTCCCAGTGTGCCACCGACAATGCCACCCGATGCGGAGCCTGTCATCACGGCAACATCCTCCATCTCGGTTCCTGCCGTCCGAGCGTTGGAGCCTCGCTAGACCATTATCTGAATTTTGACCTGGACATGCCAGATGCTGAGGTTCTCTGAGCTTTTAATTTCCACATTCATGCAAATCCATTAAAAAGGCAATGTTAGACAGAAGGTTGAATTCTAAACATATCCTCTGCTAACATTTGAGATGACCTTAGCAAACCACACCAAGATTAAATGTTGTGTAGCCATCTGCAGGTTTCTGGCATAATTAATGGATATACTAGATGTAGTATCCTGTCATGGTTTCTTGGGACTGACATGGTTTCAAGCATAATCCACAAATTCTGAAATGGTTCAGTGTGGAGCTTTGGTAATGCAATTCCAGGGGATTGCTGTATTTATTCCGAAATTACGGATTTGTGTTGAGTGTCATTGTTCAATGGCATACAGATTTCAACCATCTAACCTAAATCTTTACCCTTAAAATGAAGGACCTTGGTTTGGATGTTCAGGAACCACCAAGGTTCAAATCTTTGAGTTGAGGTTTGAGCCTTCAAACCTCAACTTCAAACCTCCTTAAGCCACAATGCATATGGTTTAAACCTAGACATATTAGATACTCCAAAGGGGTAAAGATCACAAAGACACCTTTTGGAATGGATGCAGCATCCTAAGATCAAGCTTCAGGACTGACTCCAACCTTAACTGTGTTCAAAATGTATGGGACATGTTTGAAAGGCAAGTCCTTGTCAGGAACTTAAATGCAAAAATCTTTACTAAATAGAGCAGATGCAAGACTCAGGCATAGATATGCCAGAATCTTGGTAACAAAAAAGGTGTAATTACAGCGTAATTTCCAGAAGGACATCTAACCAAATGACTAGTAGAGTTTTATGCTCAAAGTGTAACCACGTGTGGATTAGATGCAATTTGCCGGAAAATCAATGGGGGGGTCACCCTTTTTTTAACTCAAGTTATCAGTTGCATTATCATTCTAGGAAAAAGTTACATTTTCTCTTCATGTAGAAATTGTGACTTTCATAAAATATTGAATATGTTAGATTTCCAAAGGTAGATTTTATACTATGATGTTCCTGAGACCTTTTCTGTGAAGATAGCGTCACTAAGGCTATGAAATCACTTAACATCATGGTCACTAGGCCAAAAAGCATGACCAGTAAGTAAATCAAAAGCTTTTACTTAAAACTTGCTTAGATTACAAAAATTACTTCAAAACCATTTTTACAGTTCAGTTTAAAGGAAGGTTTTTGAAGTTCATGATGACTTTTAGTTTCTGTACATTTTCCATATTTGTGATTATTTTTAGTTAGGCTTAGAGAAATACAACTTCAAAGTCATATCAGAAAATGCATCCTTTTGTGTAAGTACGCTCTTGCTTGTCTTTTGGTTCTGTCCTAGGTGAAGTACTTGCTTCAGCGACTTGACAGCAGAATTGAGGTCCACGCCATCTACATCAGCAATGACGTCCGCTTGGGAAGCTGGTTCAATCCTGCCTGGAGAAAAAGGATGTTACTTACACTCAAGAGCAACAAAAACAAATCTAATCTCATCCACATGCTAATGGGTATTTCTTTTCAGATATGCTCAACTAAAAATTCGACACTGGAACCTGTGCCTGTCATTTATGTAAATCCTTTTGGGGGCAGCCATTCAGAGAGCTGGTTCATGCCGGTGAATCAGCCTGAATTCCCTGACTGGGAGAGAACTAGACTGGACAGCACTCCCAATGCACAGTGTTACAACTGGACACTGTCACTGGGAAACAAGTGGAAGTCCTTTTTTGAAACAGTCCACATCTACCTACGGAGCCGCATTGTCACAGACGATCCAACCGTGAACGAAACTCTCTTTTATGAACCTTTGGATTTGGATGATCAGACGTCAAACTTGGGCTACATGAAGATCAACACTCTGAAAGTCTTTGGATATAGCATGCACTTTGATCCTGAAGGCATCAAGGACCTGATTCTCCAACTCGACTACCCCTACACGCAGGGCACACAGGACGCTGCCTTTCTGATGTTGCTGGAGATGAGAGATCGGATTAACCGTCTGTCTCCACCAGCGCCACAGCCACTTGACCTGTTTTCTTGTCTGCTGCGCCACCGCCTCAAGCTGTCTGCAGGAGAGGTGGCACGAATCAAGGATTCTCTGCAGATCTTCAACTCCAAACTCCCTAATGCTTTTCCAGAACCTGACCTGGCCCAGCTTTGCAGCTAGCTAGATTAGCACTCTTGGTTCAGGAGTTTTACTGCACCCAGAGTGAAGTTGCTGCTTCACAGACAATCCTATTTTGGGTACACAGAAGATTAACCTGCTCTGGAGTCTTATGCTGGGCCTTTCTTTTCTCTCACTTTTTTCATTGTTTGGTTTGTGCAACTTGTGTCTTCTGTAGACTCTGCTTTACCAACCGGTTGGAGTACTTTTGCTATTACTGCCGTGCTTTTGGTGAACTCTCTGACTGGACCAGGTCAAGCGTCTTATCTATTCTCAACAGTCTGTTTTTTTATTATTTGTTTGTTTTGAACTGGAGAGACAGTCTAATCTCTGCCAAGATTCGATCTTAAGAAGAAGAACAATAGAGTGGAGTTGAAAAAATGTGTCTAAAGAAGAGGATTTTCCTTTTATAACTCTATTTTCTTTGGGAAAAGAACAATCGGGTTGGGGATGGAGGGTGGTTATATTATCCATGTGGTGAATAAGTTATGTTATGCTTAACAGTTTGAAATTTGATAATCCTGACCCCTGCTAATGTCTTTGAGTATTTCTTTTTAATCCACAGCTTCCATTTTATCTGGCATTTTAAAACGTATATCTATTATCATCCAAATGAGAAGCCTGTTAGTGATGTTCTGTTCATGGTGGTGTGTCTGTGCCAAAAGCAGATAAACACATTGGCAATCTGAGTGGAAAAAAAACATTGGCATATGCTGTCTTTTCTTACTCTTTTAACCTGAAAGTGACAGAACGAAGTCACATGATGTGATCACAAAGGGATCTGTGGATGTAGTGCTGTAAATAATGCTCCATTTAATTCAAGATTGTGGACAAGTGCACATTGCTTTCTAGATAACAGAGTAAAAGACCAAAAAAATGTTTATAACAAAACAGACTCATGCCTTATATGGAAAGTTAATGTTAACACAAGAAGCACATTTAATTTCTGTGTTTGGTTTTGAAGCAAAAGGTTGTTTCGCTTTTTATATTTCTACCAGTTCAGAACAACAGACAGAATCTCCAGAGTATGTGATAATGTAGCTTTTCTATGTACAGCAAATGCCAGTCACATTTTCTGCTCTTGTTTCAATTCAGTGTTGTGGAAGAATTTGAGTCACTTTTCACAGTGCCCACCAGTACTTGCACTATGTAACTGTTCTGCAAAATCTCCAGTTATACAAAATCTCTGTAACTGATGGACCTTTTTTTTTTCTTTTACTGCTTTAGATCTGATTTTAACAGTTTTGTTCAGTCTCATGTTTTTAAGTCGGTATTTACTTTTTGTCAATCTGGCTTTCTTTTTTCTTCTCTCTTTATGTGGGTCACAATTCTGCAGCAGTTATTACGGCAAATGCACGGTCAGAAAGTTTATCTCGGGCAGTAAGGATCCCCGTCAGAGTCGCAGACGTATGAGTAAGACACTTGATATGATAATACATTTACTTTGCCAATTTCTCACAGTAAACCCTGTATGTCATTTTCAGCTGTTCTGTGCTCAGCTTGCTTAAGTAAAAGCAAAGTGTTTTATCTACTTTGGAGTTTGTTCTTATTTAAAAATAATAATAATAATAATAAATGCTTTCAAACTTTCTATAACTGCCAGGAGGTAGATTAGAAATGTTTTTCATTGGCCTCTGGCTCTCAACTTATCAGCCTCAAGATAATACGCGTTTCATTTTAAAAGTTGTAAAAGTTGTCACAAAAATGAAACAGAATATAAATCTCAGTTATTATTCAACTTCCTTCTTCCGATGTAAATTATAGAGAATGAAAGTTAAAACAATAAATCTATCTGCATCTCATTAAAGACGTACCTCACATCACTGGACAACCTCTGTTTGTGAATATGTCTCTCACCTTGTATCCGGTCATATCTGAAAGCATAACTCCTTGTCACTGTGCTCCAGTTTGTGCAGTGGGTGGGTATTGACCTGAATATGGTGTGATGGGTCTTTTGTTGCATCTCAAATAGTGAGTATTTCAGTCAATCTCAGGATGTGTCAGAACATTAACTATTCGGCATGTCAAGGTAAGTGAAACCTCATTAATGCAATGTTGCAACAAATAAGCATCATTTAAGTAAATGTTACAGAACTGTAGGATATGTGCGTTATATATCACATCTCAACTGACATATTAGACAGGAGAATTACTTGCTGTACATAGAGCAACATATCTTCATACATTATCGAAACAAAAGGGAGACAAGCCATAGAGTGATGAGGGTGAGTGTTTGAATAATTTAAACACAGATAAATTTGTAACCATTTCTTCTAGCTGTTTGCAGTTAGCATTGTAACGTAGCACTTTCAACAAATTACGCAGAATTTCCTATTTTCCGAGTTCAGCTCGGGTGTGACCTCATTGCCAGATTCAAATTTTAACTGGCCAAGAAAACTAAAAGCTGCAAGAGAAAAGCTTTCAAAGAAATTCTGAAGAATGTCATAAAGAGCTTTTTGTAATTGCCGTTATCAATTTATTTTCCATATATATTGATATATGTGAAGTCATCTTCTGGAGGTAGAATGACTTGATTCTTCTAGCGAAATCAATCAAAATTATTTCTCCCAGTGATTACTTATCTGATAAAACTAGTTAGCCGAGGGGGGGGGCGCTGGAGCGCTGCAATGGAGTAGGCGCTTTTTTGTGAGGCTCCGTATTATCTCCCCAAACTTCGCCTCTAACATAATACACCTGGCCCTTTATTCAATATTGTTTTTCTTCAAGAGATTGGGAATATTTTTTTTACTCTTCTCTCTCAAAATGGGGAAGAAGGACGGCGCACAGAAGGAGACAGCCCAGCCGAGTTCCGGAGCTAGCAACGAAGCTATCCTAGGTGCTATCACAGCTCAGGGGGTGCAAGTTGCTAAGCTTTTCGATCTTATTGATGACCTAAAGAAGACAATGGAGGGCCGTTTCAACACTATTGAATCTTCTCTCTCCGCCGTGCAAACTCAACAACGGGAGATAGAGAGCCGAGTCGACACCATTGATGAAGCCATGTCGTCTGCTGATGGCCGCATCTCGGCCCTCGAAGCCTCCTGTGGTCAGCTCCGGGATGCTAACGCTCTGCTGAGAGAGAAGCTAAGTGATCTGGAAGGTCGGTCCCGCAGATGTAATATAAGGGTGCTTGGCATCAAGGAAGGTGCAGAACAAGGTCGCCCTACTGACTTTATTTCACGGCTCTTACCGGAGGTACTCGGAAAGGATAATTTTGTCAAGCCCATCAAGATTGACCGCGCTCACCGTAGTCTTAGGCCGAAACCGTCACCTGTGGAGCGACCACGCGCCATCATCGCAAAGATTCACAACGACAGAGACGTGGCTAACATTCTGCGACTCAGCCGCTTGCATTCACCCCTGATGTACAACGGAGCCCGTGTGTCCATCTTTCCTGACTACACAGCTGAAGTCGTGGCGCAACGGATGGCCTACAACAGCGTGAGGAAGAAGCTAACCGACACGGGCGCTAAGTGCTCGCTACGCTATCCAGCCAAGCTGCAGGTTGTACACAACAACATAGTTAAGACTTTTCTCTCCCCGGCGGAGGCTGAACATTTCGCTGATTCCATCTCGGCCGCAGCAGATGTCCCAACCTAGGCTCACTGGTTGTACTTGTTTGGAAATTGTAAATTCCTGTACCTTAAAGCACAATAGGTTTGGTTATGTTTTCCTTGTATGTTATATTCTCTGAGGTCATTCCGGGTATACATAAAGTACTTAACTTCTTGTTAGCTTGAATTCTCACTAGTTTGTATATCCCCTTGTGGTCTTTATATACCTGAATCTGAAACTTAGAATTGTCCAGGTGTTTTTATTTGTACTGTTCATTGTATTTTGGAGATCTCCGGGGTTCTTGCTCCCTATTTAGGAGTGGTTATGGTAGTTCCCGTAGTGTACTGCTCGGGTCAGCTCCCAGCAGCCTCCCTTAGCTTAAGGGGAAGCACTGTTTGTTTTTACATTGCGGTGTGGGAGTGGGAGGGGGTTGGTTCGGTATTTGGTCACTTAGTTCTAGAATGGGGGGCAGGGAGGGGAGGGACGAGTGGGTGGGTGGTTTTTCTTTCTTCTCTTTTCTCCCTTTCTTTCTTCTTTTCCTTTTCTTTTTCTCCCTTATTCAGCTCAGACAACACTTTTTTGTCCACCGTTCTGAATTTTCTCTGACGGTGCTCCTTTCATGCCAGCTATGAATCCGATTACCTTCATCACCTGGAACTGCAGGGGTGTGGGTGGGGCGCTCAAGAGGGGCAAAGTTTTTTCTCACTTGAAGGATCTGTCTGCTGATGTTGTGTCCTGCAGGAGACACATATCTCACCTACGGAACAGAGACGTTTGAGGACATCATGGGTGTCGTGTGTGTATCAATCCAACTTCACCTCCAGGGCGAGAGGAGTGGCCATTCTCATCCGTAAAACCGTTCCATTCATATTTAAGTCACAGGTGACTGATCCAGGCGGGAGATACGTTCTTATTACTGGCATCATTAATTCTGTCCCCCTGGCCCTTCTTAACATCTATGCACCTAACTTTGACTGTCCAGACTTTTATAAAAAAGTATTTAATCTTGTAGCGGAACACACTGAATATAGGATCATTGTTGGGGGTGATTTTAATTGCTACCTCGACCCTGTCCTCGACAGGTCTTCTCCTAAACCTGCCTCGCCATCGCAGTCCACATCGGTTATAACCAAGTTAGCAGCATCTTTGGATCTGGTTGATGTCTGGCGGCATCAACATCCCATAGAGAGCCAATATTCTTTTTTTTCCTCGGTGCACAAATCCTCAACAAGAATTGACTATTTTTTGGCTGACTCAAACGTATTACCCCGTGTTCTCAAATCCACCTACCACCCTATTCTCATCTCTGATCATGCACCATTGTCAGTTGAATTTAATTTTGATACCCAAAGAGCACAGTACAATTGGAAACTTAATCCCTCCCTGTACTTGGACAGCTCCTTTGGCAAGTTTGTCTCTAATAAGATCTCAGACTTTTTGGCTTACAATGATAATGGCACTGTCTCGGATTCCACACTTTGGGAATCTTTCAAAGCTGTGATAAGAGGTGATATTATATCATACCAATCCAATCTTAAGAGAGTCAGACGTAATCGTCTGGCGGAAATTGAGAAACAAATAACCACACTGGAAGACACACTCCATCGCTCCAATTCAGACCACATAATTACCTCGATTGTGAATCTAAAGTATGAATATAACTGTATTTTGGGTGAGCGGGTCATGGATGATATTCAGAGGCTGCGTCAGAGGTATTTCGAACTGGGAGACAAAGCAGATCAAATACTATCCAGGCAGTTGAAGGGAATGCAGGCCGAGCGAGCCATTAATAAGATACTCTCTCCATCAGGCCAGCTTCTGACAGATCATAAGCTAATAAACAAAACTTTCTTTCAGTACTACAATAAACTTTATGCCTCCAATACAACTGCATCTACAGAGGATATCGCACGCTTTATTCAACCATTGGACATTCCGACTCTTACAAATGCCGCAAGGCTGGAACTAGATGGTGATGTTACTCTGGAGGAGATAAGGGCAGCAATCCGCTCTTTTCCTAGTGGAAAGGCATGCGGTCCTGACGGCTTTGGTATCGAGTTTTACAAGACTCATATTGACGTGGTGGCGCCACTCATACTGCGTATGGTCAGGTCTTCCGTGGAGGTTGGGCATTTTCCTGAGTCTCTATATGATGCTAGTATTTGTCTTTTACTTAAAAAGGACAGAGACCCTACTAATGTGGCTTCATATCGCCCCTTGAGCCTGCTTAACTCTGATCAGAAAATTATTGCTAAGGTCTTAGCTAACCGACTGTCCTCCCACATCAGTGCCCTGGTACATCCAGATCAATCTGGATTCATTCCAGAAAGATTCTCTTTCTCCAACACAAGACGACTACTTAACATTATGTATTCTCACGCTCTTACCAACTCAGCAGTCATATCTTTGGATGCTCAGCAAGCTTTCGACCAGGTGGAGTGGGGATACATGTTCGCTGTTCTCAGAAGATTTGGCTTTGGCACAGGTTTTCTGTCTCTGATAGAAATGCTTTATGCTCATCCCAGGTCTCGGGTGTTGACCAATAGAGACAGATCACCTGCCTTTCTACTGAAACGTGGCACTAGGCAGGGCTGCTGCTTGTCTCCCATGCTATTTGCGTTGGCTTTGGAACCCTTGGCGGCTGCCATCAGGTCTAATCAACTTATCACGGGTATCACATGTGGTACACTAGAGCACGTCATAGGCTTATATGCGGATGATGTAGTCTTGACATTGCTTGATGCTAGAGCCTCTCTTCCACCGCTTCTCGAAGTGCTGCAGAGCTTTGGGCAGCTCTCTGGTTTCACAATCAACTGGAATAAGTCTGTCTTTGTGCCTCTGTCTAACGGACTTGACTCTGGTTTTCTGAATAGTTTACCATTAAAAATCGCCCATGACCACTTTATGTATCTCGGTATCAAAATTCCCGTAAACTCCAAGTTACTATTCCAATTAAATTATTTAGAGTTACTCTCTAAGCTAAGAAAATGGATTGACAACTGGCGGTTACTCCCACTCTCATTAATTGGTCGTATTAATATTATCAAAATGGTTGTACTTCCTAAGTTTATTTATCTCTTCCAAAATATTCCAATTTTTATTCCTTCTTCCTTTTTTAATACATTGGACTCAATGATTATGCCATTCATTTGGGCATACAAACCTTCCCGAATCTCTAAAGCGCATTTGCAGAAATCTAGATGGGAGGGTGGCTTTGGCCTTCCGATTTTTCGGCACTACTACTGGGCCTGCAATGCCAGAGCTTGGACATTCTGGACGTCATCCTCTGCCGAGGCGGGGACTCCTTCCGTCTCCCTCCCTGGCTGGCCTCAGATTGAATCTCATAACTTGTTACTACAAACTTCTGCTTCATTGCCTGCAATATTATTCTCTAAACCAGATATCCCCCTCAAGAGGCTCACGTCTGACTTCATACTTTGGAACTCAGTTAAAATTTTGACACAAATAAAGAGAGTCTTGAAACTCCCAGACTTGTCTATTTATGCCCCTTTGTGTCATAACCCCTGCTTTAAACCGGGCCTCTTGGATCCTGCCTTCAAACTCTGGTCAGGCAGGGGCCTCTCCTCTCTCAAGGATCTTTTTATCAACAAAAGATTGCATCATACCCTCAGCTACAGTCTAAATTCAATTTGTCCCCAATAATTTTTTTCGCTATTTGCAAGCTAGGAGTTTTGCAAACCAACTTGCTTTAAGCACAAATCAGCATTCAGCGCAACATGTTTTTTATGATCTTCTTATTAAAGCCCCCACCTCCAGACATCTAATCTCACTGTTTGTGAATGTTTTCTCTAAGCCGGAGTCGTCCATTCATATCAGAGATGCCTGGTCCAAAGATTTGGGAGTTACAATTCCCACTGCGCTCTGGGACCGTGTGCTGTTGGGGATAAAAAACTGCTCTATTAATGCCAAATTGCAACTAATCCAGTTTAAAGTGGTGCATCGTCTGCACTACTCTAAAGCGAGATTGAATAAAATATTCCCAAGTCATTCAAGTACTTGTGACAGATGTGGACACCCTAAGGCTACTCTTGGACATCAATTTTGGCACTGCCATTATTTAACAACCTTTTGGTCTGACATATTCTGTCTCTACCAAACTGCGTACAAAACAACAGATTCCTTTGGACTGTCTTGTTGCTCTGTTTGGGGTATCTGACTCCTGCTCTGCTCTGCCCTTGTCTACTCGAGAGGCTCTCGCTTTTGGGATGGTTGTGGCTAAACGTGTCATTCTTACAGAGTGGAAGTCTGCCTCACCTCCCTCCTTTAAATGTTGGCTTAATAGCATGGCTTCTTGTTTACACCTTGAAAAAATACGCTACACTCTCGATAATAATGTACCCAGATATGCTGGGACATGGGGGCCATTCCTTGAACATTTGAGTAATACCACTGGACACAGTTAGTGGCAGGCTAACGTCTGCTCTGTGACAGTGGGTGGGCCTCCCGGTTGGTGCACAAGTGACTTAATGCACCCTGATGCATTCATTTCCAGCAGTCGGCGAAGGAGCTGAATATTTTATTTAGTTCTTACTTGTTTTATTTGTTCATATTAACCCTTCTTTTTTATTTATTTATTTATTTTATTTTATTTTGTTTCTTTTCCGTTTCCCCCTTCTATCTATTTGTTGTTCTAACTTCTATCCTTAATAACCTGGGGTGGGTTGGGTTGGGGTATCACTGTTTGTGTTGTCTATTTTCTGGATACATAAAGGACAGTCGTGATCTGGAATCTATTTGTAACTGCGATCTGTTTTGGACTCACTTACTGATGATGACAATATAGAAGATCCCAATTCCAGCGTCAACCTACGCCAACTGGTCATCACGGTCTGATCGACGATCCGGATTTCATTGTATTTTGATAACTGTCCTGCAGTTTTGTTCATTTGTTGATAACAATAAATATATTACAAAAAAAAAAAAAAAAAAAACTAGTTAGCCGAGGAAATAATGTTACAATAAAATAAATATAAGAATAAGTCAATATTTCTAAACAGCTCTTTGGAACAAATAGATCTCTACTATGTGGTATTTTCTGAATACAAATGATAATACTGCTTTGAACAAAACCACTGTTTGGTTAAAAAGCTGCTCTCCATGAGAGTTGGGATGCAACTGACCGTCTGATGACCTCTGCCTTTTATTGCAGTGCAAATTATGACTGGAGACTAATCACTTCTTGTGCTCACGAACATACTAAGCATGGCGGAGGTCGACATTGCAAGATCATCTTTAAAAGCAGTTATTTTACTCCTTGAGTTGCACAAGTTTGTGAAGTTGCTCAGTATTTTTTTTCTAAGAGAAAAACTAAGAAGTAATCTGCAAATTAAGCATCAGTGTCACTTGTTAAAAACACATTGTCCTTCTGCTCCATTTTTAAACCTCCTAATGAATAAATAAAGAGAAGCTTTCAAACTTTCTTTTTCCACAAGAAGTGGTGTATTTATTTCAGTACAGTAAAATTTGTAAGACAGATTTATTCTGACATTTTCATTTAGAAATCTTTTTTTTTTTTTCAGGTTTTGTGAAATAAGTTGATGGGGATTTTTTTTATGAAACTACGGCATAATTGTTTTTATGGTATTACAATATCACAGTTAAGAAATTCCAGATGAATAGATTGTTTCTATTAATAAGTTAACTGTTAATAACTTTTATTTTTTTAAAGTTGTTCTGTTTTTCTGAGGTCCTTCATATATTCCAGTCATTTACATATTCATAATTACGAACTAGTTATCATCCCATATAGCATGTACCTTAACAGTACATAGATAAATAAATAATAGCTGATTATTCCTACGATTTTCCCCCCATGAACAATAAAGCAATGCTGCAGGTATTTCATATGTGGGTATTGACAGACCTGATCAAGCCCACATTGAGTGTCTGTGTGGGTGGGTGTGCTGACAAGCATGACTCTGATGTGTAGGAGGCACAGGGACTGACTGAGGAGCGCGTTAGCTTCAACATACTGAGTGTGTCCACTCGGTGAACTATTATCATTCATTAGAGCTGGCTGTCAACCTTCCACTCACTCGCTCACCTTTTCTCCAGCTCTTCTCTCGCGTAATGCCCTTCAGCAGTCTGCTAAGAGCTGTCATTCTGTCAGCCTTCCATCAGCCTATTGATTCACTGATCTTTGTTAGACCATGGGCAAATGCTTGCATGTCTATTTTACTATTGTGACGGAGGAGCCGTCACGATCGGAGAGTCCCTGTTAGCAAACATGCACAATTCTAAACTTACCTGTTTCTTTTCCTTTTAGTTTGGATTGAGGCGATTCATCGTGGGTGCACACGCGGTGTTTTCGTTTGACGTTCATTCTAATCGGTTATTTTCAGGTATATGTTTTTCCGGTTTTCTTTGGGGGAAGTTGTTTCCAGTTTGGAGCGCACCGGGAGCCAATTATGTGATGTGGCGTAGTCATCACAATGTGCTGGTTGTTTTTGTTCTTTTGTTTGGGTGTATTTTGATTATAAATGTATTTATTTTTTCTTCCTTATTGTTTCTTATTGTTATTTCAAGGATTTGAGTTAGAAATAATTGTTTAGTTTTTGTTTTGTTTAGTTTAGTTTTGTTTGATGGGACTTCCTCTGGGCGGAGCCTGTAGCTATAAAAGCAGGGCTCTGTTTCATAGAGGGCAGTCTGCACCTAGGCGTGAGAAGTGTCACATTGGAGGTGATGAGCTGCGACTTGAAGGTACTGCTGTGCTGTGTTGATTTTTAAGTCATCTTGGACATTTTTGTAAATATTATGCATTTGCCACTGTTGATTCACTGCACTGATAAAAAAATAAATCTCACTAAAGTAATCCCTGGCCTTGGCCCGTCATTTTTTGTGGTGGCCCAAGTCATAAAAGAACCCCGTCACATATGGTGTCAGAAGTGGGATTATGACAAGCCGGGGAAGAGGGTCTCGTTTGGTGAAGCAAAGATCTGGTCTTCGATCACAATCAAAGATGGAAGAGCAGATGGCTGACAAAGCATGGGAGAGCATGCCGACGTCGGATGGATCAGATGAGGAAGGTGAAACAAAGCCTGGCCCCAGTGGATCAAGTGCGTTTGGCAGTGAGTTTTTCACTTTGATGAAGGACTTTATGGCAGGTCAGCAAAAGCGAGAGAAAGGGCTGCTCAAGGAACTGCAAAATCTTAGGATGTCTTTGCAGCAACCACAGCAAGTACCACGCCCCCACCTTCAGCCAGGAGCTGGTGCAGAGCAAAGTGATGACGATGATGATGGTGGTGGTTATGATGGTGATCCAAGCCGGCAACCTCAGCCAATAAGTTACACCACTGATCCAAAAATTCCTCCTTATCAATTAGGAGAAGACCTGGAAAACTATCTGCTGCGGTTTGAGCGGATTGCTAAGACCTGGAGGTGGCCAGAAAGTGAATGGGCGTGCCGACTCATTCCACTCCTTTCTGGGAAGGCGCTGGAGGCCTATGCTGCCATGGATGAGGAACGTGCTCACTGCTACAAGGACTTGAAGACTGCTTTGTTAGCAAAGTTTGACATCTCACCAGAGACTTACAGACAGAAGTTCAGAGCAACAAGTACACCTGCTGGTGAAACTCCTACTGAAACTTACCACCGTCTTAGAGGTCTCTACCGACGATGGATCCGTCCAGACCAGTGTTCCAAAGAGGACATCGGGGAGCTCATCATCCAGGAACAGCTGCTGAGCGTTCTGCCCCCGGATGTAAGGACCTGGGTGAAGGAACATGAACCTAAGGATGGTCTGACTGCTGCAAAGTTGGCTCTTCAGTACATGAATGCACGGCGAGGAGGAGGAGCACGTTGCTCCAATCCAGTACCACGTCCTGTTCAACCGGCTGGACATCAACGGTATGCCAGAGATCCAAGCCAGGAGGTTAAAGGTACCATCAGTCCTCTGAATCCACCGCCTAATGGTAAGACATTAATTTGCTATTATTGCCAGCAGCCGGGCCACAAGGCTTCGGTGTGTCCAATAAAGAAGACAAAGTTTACTGGTTCCTGCTATGTTCCTAGAGCTGAAAATCAGGCTGGAGTCAAAAACTTTGAAACTAGAACTCAGAAAACTGTGATTGTGAATGGACTGCAGGTGACTGCATTAATAGACAGTGGTAGTTCCACATCACTCATAAAAGAGAGTCTTGTATCTGTTGGATGTGTGAACTATGAAAAGAAAACTGAGATTTTGTGTGTCATGGAGATTGTCATGTTTATCCAAGAGCAGAAGTGACTGTCATTGTTGATGATCAACCATATTTGCTAACTGTTGGTGTGGTGAAAAACCTACCTTTGATGTCATTTTGGGTACAGATTTACCTGTGATGTTTCACCTTTTGGGAGAGGTACAAACTGAGGGGGACAAAGTTAGCAATGCGTCCTGTCCTGTGATTACTCGTTCTCAGGCCAAAGAACAAGTTGATTCCTTACCTAATTTTGATGATAGTTTGTTTGAGGTTCCAAAATTGTCTAGAAAATCCAGAAAGCAAAAAAAATTTGAGAAAAAGCTACTGCTGGGTGGAAATGTGTCACAAGATTTAACAGTGGATGACATGTGGAAGATACCTGAAAATATTGCTACTTACAGAAACAGGATGTGTCTTTACAACCTTTATTTGACAGAGTGGAGGAAAAAACTAATGCTAAGTGGAGAGGAAGAGAAACGTTTGTGTTAAAAGATGGCGTGTTGTATGCTTGTAATGAAAAACAACGGTTGGTAGTTCCAACTAGTTGTAGGGCACTTGTCATGCATTTGGCACACACCATTCCATGGGCAGGGCACTTGGGGCGTCACAAAACATTTATGCGTGTCAGCTCACGTTTTTACTGGCCGTCAATGTATGATGACATTAATGCATTATGTGCTTCTTGTCCTACATGCCAGAAGACTCGTCCTGCTCGGAAATCAGATCGGGCGCTCCTCCAGCCACTACCTGTCATCTCTACTCCTTTTCGTAAGGTTGCAATGGACATTGTTGGACCCCTAGTGAAGAGTGGGCGTGGTCATCAGTACATCTTGGTAGTATGTGACTATGCCACCAGATTTCCAGAAGCTTTTCCACTGCACACAATTACTGCTCCTACAGTAGTTAGAGCTCTGGTCCAACTATTTTCAAGAGTTGGAGTCCCAGATCAGATTTTGACCGACCAGGGAACTAATTTCACCTCTAATCTGCTAAAACTCTTTCATAAACAGCTTGGGATCTCAGCCATCAGGACAACGCCTTACCATCCACAGACTGATGGACTGGTTGAAAGATTCAACCAGACGCTAAAGAGGATGCTGCAGAAGTTTGTGAATGACACTGGCAGAGATTGGGACCGCTGGTTACCATTCCTTCTCTTTGCCTATCGTGAGGTGCCACAGGCATCAACCGGGTTCTCCCCATTTGAACTCCTGTATGGGTGGGATGTTCAAGGACCTCTAGACCTGCTGAGGAAAAGCTGGGATGCATCAGAAACCTCATCTAGTGCCAAAGGTGTGGTCCAGTACGTGCTGCAGATGAGAGGTCGGCTTGCTGAGTACCAGGAAGAAGCTGAGAAGAACCTGTTGCAGGCCCAGCACAAGCAAAAGAGGTGGTATGACCAGCAGGCACGGCAAAGGGTCTTCAGTCCTGGACAGAAGGTGTTGCTTCTCCTGCCCTCATCCACCAGCAAACTTTTGGCAAAGTGGCAAGGACCCTATACTATCAGCCGACAGCTAGGACCCACCACCTATGAAGTCTACCATCCTGAGAAAAAGAAAGCTACACAGGCTTACCATGTGAACTTGCTAAAGGAGTGGAAAGAACCATCATGTCCAGCTCCAGAAACATCATGCCTGTTGAGACAAGTGGAGGAGGAAGAAGAGGTTCCTGGTATTGAAGTGAAGGCTGGACAGTCAACCCCCAACCTCAGTCACTTGACCTCACACCAAGCCTCACAACTTCAGCAGATCTTTCAGAAACTGTCTCCTCTCTTTTCTTCCAATCCAGGCCGGACCACCTTGATTGAGCATGCAATTCGACTGAAAGAGAAGCAGCCAATTCGTCAACGCCCATATAGAGTTCCACAGCAGTTGGTGGGACAGCTGCGAGATGAAGTCGAGGCCATGCTAACATCAGGTATTATTGAACCTTCAAACTCTGAATGGTGCAGTCCAGTGGTCATTGTGTGTAAGAAAGATGGCTCACTGCGGATTTGCATTGACTTCAGAAAGCTTAATGCAGTTTCAGAGTTTGATGCCTATCCCATGCCCAGGGTGGATGAGCTGCTGGAAAGGATTGGACAAGCAAAATTCATTACCACACTTGACCTGTGTAAAGGGTACTGGCAGGTTCCCTTGGAGCCTTCAAGCAGACAGTATACAGCATTTCGCACCCCTTCTGGTCTGTTTCAGTTTACTGTTATGCCATTCGGCCTGCATGGTGCTCCAGCCACCTTCCAGCGGCTAATGGACAAAGTACTGCGAGGAAGTGAAGACTACAGTGCTGCTTACCTCGATGATGTAATCATTTACAGCAATAGCTGGGAGGAGCATGCTGCACATCTCGCAAGAGTGTTGGAAAAGATTGCAGAAGCAGGACTGACACTTAACATATCAAAGTGTGTTTGGGCACAACAGGAGACCAGATACCTGGGTTACCAGCTAGGGAGAGGAGAGGTGCGACCACAGATGGACAAAGTGGAAGCAATCCAAAAATGCCCTCGTCCTCGAACCAAGAAGGAAGTGCGGTCATTCCTGGGACTAGCTGGTTGGTATCGAAGGTTTGTGCCTCATTTTGCTACACTTGCTTCTCCACTCACCAGTTTGACAGCGAAAGATCAGAAGAATCCTGTTGTGTGGACCAAGGAGTGTGAAACTTCTTTTAACACTCTGAAAACTCATCTATGTTCATCTCCTGTCCTTCGAAGTCCTGATTTTAGTAGGAAATTCCTGGTCCAGGTAGATGCATCCAAAGTTGGCCTCGGAGCTGTCCTGGCTCAAGGAGATCCTGGAGAGGAGCAACCCATACTCTACCTGAGCCGTAAGCTACTACCTCGAGAGGTGAGGTATTCTGTAGTGGAAAAAGAAGGCCTGGCAATTAAGTGGGCTCTGGAAAGTCTCAAGTATTATCTGCTGGGCAGAGAATTTGATTTGGAGACAGACCATCGGGCCCTGACCTGGATCAACACCATGAAAGACAGTAACCATCGTCTGACTAGGTGGTATTTGTCCTTGCAACCTTACAAATTTAACATCTGTCATAGGAGTGGCAGACTTAATAAAGTGGCAGACTTTCTTTCTAGGTTGCCGAATTTCGCCAACCTTGGAGAGGAGAGGGGTGGTGTGACGGAGGAGCCGTCACGATCGGAGAGTCCCTGTTAGCAAACATGCACAATTATAAACTTACCTGTTTCTTTTCCTTTTAGTTTGGATTGAGGCGATTCATCGTGGGTGCACACGCGGTGTTTTCGTTTGACGTTCATTCTAATCGGTTATTTTCAGGTATATGTTTTTCCGGTTTTCTTTGGGGGAAGTTGTTTCCAGTTTGGAGCGCACCGGGAGCCAATTATGTGATGTGGCGTAGTCATCACAATGTGCTGGTTGTTTTTGTTCTTTGTTTGGGTGTATTTTGATTATAAATGTATTTATTTTTTCTTCCTTATTGTTTCTTATTGTTATTTCAAGGATTTGAGTTAGAAATAATTGTTTAGTTTTTGTTTTGTTTAGTTTAGTTTTGTTTGATGGGACTTCCTCTGGGCGGAGCCTGTAGCTATAAAAGCAGGGCTCTGTTTCATAGAGGGCAGTCTGCACCTAGGCGTGAGAAGTGTCACATTGGAGGTGATGAGCTGCGACTTGAAGGTACTGCTGTGCTGTGTTGATTTTTAAGTCATCTTGGACATTTTTGTAAATATTATGCATTTGCCACTGTTGATTCACTGCACTGATAAAAAAATAAATCTCACTAAAGTAATCCCTGGCCTTGGCCCGTCATTTTTTTGTGGTGGCCCAAGTCATAAAAGAACCCCGTCACACTATATAGTACCACTTCTTTTTTTACTGACCATCCACTACCTGATGGATTCTGTAGCCACAAAAACTCAACCAGACTGGAAATAAACATTAGTGGTGTTGCATGCACTATTTTAAAGAGTTCATTTTTCAATCTTAAAGGATGATCTTTAGACTTTGAGGCCATTTTATATTTCTTCGTCTGACTTCGGTTTTGTTTCCCCCCATTTATTCAATAAAAAATACTTTAGCATTTACAGAATGCTGACTTGTCCTATCCTTCTGGAACTGTTGGCTCACAAACACTAAGATCGGGGCAATGACACAAAATGTGTTATTTTGAAAAACAGAAACATTAAAAGAGGAGTTTCGTAACTAAAAACTGATATTTTGGACTGGCGGGTTTCAGACAAAACAAGTTCTATTGAGAGAGCAGAAAGGAATCAAAAAGCAAGCAGGAAATGATGTGAACAGAACAAATCAGTATGAAGAACTGAGTCCAGAAACTTACATAAATGGAAAGCCAAGAAAGGTACACCAGCAGGATCAAGACCAGAAGAACGTGACAATAACCATAAAACAAAGGGAAAATAAGCAAAGTAAGCATGACATGACAAAAACAGTTATAAAGAACATGACACAACTGAGAAAAATAACAGATAAAATAAATGTACCAAAACAAAGCCAGTGTTTAGATTGAAGATGCACATAAAGTAGTGTGAAAAGATGTGACCTCCATTTTTTGAATATTTGTCACATCTTAGTGTTTCAGAATTTCAAAGCAATTTAAATATAAGTCAAAACAACCTCTGACATAATCATATTTAATAAAAAAGAAAAGATGCCATACATACCATGTGCTAAATAGCCTCACTCATTAGCCATACAAGGACATTTTTGCCAACATGCATTTGGCTGCCTTTCTTGATTTAATGAAATCAATGACGGTTTCATGAAACAGTCATGAAAACAATGTCTGATCAAGATATTGATTAGACATTGACTAACACTGTCAATGTCTGATCATTGACACTGACCAACAGTCCGGATGGTCAGTGTTTGAAAGTATTTTCAGTTCACCTTTTTGAATATTCACAAACCAACAATACAATTAACATGAGGAAACGTATCAAGGCAATTTTTATTTTTCTTAAGCAGGATGTAAATCACTTTGTATTTTATTTTATTTTATTGTTTTTCTGGGCACCACTGATTGGTGGCTCATTTAAAAGATCCACAACTCTAACATGTCCTTTTTTAAAATTATTTTCTTGGTTCAGTGAAATGTTTGCTTTCTTCTAATAAACCAGAACTTTTCTCCCTAAAAATATTTTTTAGACAGTCGGTAATAAACTCGGCCTTCAGCAAGCTTTTGATTTGATTCTTTCTTTGATACATTAAATGCATCCGGTGTTAGAGGCAGTGAGACAAGTTACACAAGATGATAGAGCCCCTGCTATTTTTTATCACAGGTTGGATGATTTTTCACCTGCAAAACTGATGCAACACGCTAAACGTCATCCCCACGGCTTTCTCTCTTCTTTGAGAATTTCACCAGAAAAATTGTTTTTTTTAAAAAAGAAGTGTTTTTCCTGAACTTTTTCATTTCTGCTTCCTCTTTCGTTAATAAATTATTTTTCAGTGAGTCATTCATATATTTGAGGCTAGAAGACACAAGTGAAGACCAGCTAATTTATAAATTAAAGCCATAGAATTAACAGAATATATTCTTTCTATTTCCCACAGCCTTGTGGTAGTTTTAGTTTGTTGAGACTGCCTCAGCCTATCTAATTGTTTTACTTCAGCAACACACATTCAGTTCAAGGTATTAAAACCGCAAATTTTTAAAACTTGCATTGAACAGACATTGTGTTCTGTAGGAGCACAAATCATAATGTACTCCATGGTCGTGATGTGGAAGGGAAATTTTAATTATCAGACATTTTTACAGAAGGAGTTTTGTGGAAATATGCAGCGCTTTATGAGATAAAAGGTAAAGCACCCCTGAATTACCTCAAAGATGATTCAAGGAATTCTCAAAAATCAATAAAAGAATCAAAACTACATTCCAGATATGTTTTCGATAAGGTGATAACATCATAACGTGATATAAAGCTGAAAGGGTAATTTTTACATAATATTCCTCACCTTTAACTGCGGCTATAAAACTTTCCTGCAATAATAACTTTTTTTCTGCTGCTGAAGTGCTCCGAAGTCATATTGTGCCTTAGATTTTACTTTTGGCTGACCCTCATTCCTCACATATATCTCTTGCTCTCATGCTGCTTTGTCACTGAGAACAAGAAAATGAGAACAAGCAGTCCATCTCTCATTTACTGGGTTTCCTGAAGTCCAGCAGAGGAACAAATGCAGCTCCACTGTTGAAAAGGCTCATGCTGGTTTTTGCCAGAAATGTACCAGAACACAAAGTCCACAGCTTTTTTCCTGTACCTGGCAGCATGCTGTGGTCTATGTGTTGACTGGTAATCAAAATGAGTCATAATGGACAAGTCCAGAAAACAAAACATTCATATTTTCTTTCAGAGCATGTAGATGGCTGGGCACAGTGCATCACTTACAAAGATTGTAAGAGTTTCTTGATTTTGTCTTTATTTTAATTTGGCTGTGTAATTTTCAGATGTTTTTCAGTGAATTGTACTTTTGTCTCTGCTCAAACAGTGTTTTTACTAATGTTTTTTCATCAAACTCTACACCTCAGATGCCACCCTGTAGAGTGGATCTTGTTCTAAAAATCTGGCAGCAAATTGGTTTTGTAAAATTTGCTAATGGTAAATTTGTTAATGAAATGAAAATCTGGAAGAAACAAGCAAACTCAGCAGTGACAAGGGAATGGGGAGAATGAAGGCAAGAAGTAGATGAAACTGGTTGGCTTTAATCTGCTGGAGAGATGTTTGGTACCATGAAACAGAATGTAATATACCTGAGAGAGGACCTGGAGAGAAGATCTTATTAATAATGACTAAAACCAGAAATTAATACAGATGGAAGTACAAAAAACTCATGGAAGATCCTAGACTGATAGACAAAGAACAAACCGAAGAAAGCACGAAGAATTACAAATCAAAAGAGGGAATGAAGCACAGAACAATTTACAGGATAAAAGTTAATTCACCACCCAAAAAAATTCAAACACAAAACCAAAGTGAAAAACAAAACATGGAGGCCCATGAATCGTGGCACACTGGAGCTTAAAAAGCAGCTAAATGTGGACTTGTAGCTGATTCAATGTGTATATTTCACACCCGAATGCATACTTTTATTGTGAAGGGGAGAATGTGAGAGGAGAAGACACCAACAGTCGTAATTCATTTTATTTTCAGTTTTGGTTGGAAGACATTGCGAATAAATCAAGACTCAAATGACTTTTTCATCTTTTTCTGCTGACTTCCACAGAATATTGTTTAAATGAAGCACTTTATCTTCTTGTTGATGAAATCATATATTAAGTGATGAGTACAAACTACTGGGAAGATTAAGAACTTCAATCTAGCAAGAAACACAAATTCTGACTGACTGAAAAGTGACATTTTTTATATATAAGGTCTGTGCCTGTTTCCTTCACTAGTCTGATGTATTGCAGTTTATCCAATGACAATTCTCAACAAATATTCCAGAATGTCTGACACAGACTTGTCTCAGACATTTTTGTCTTTTTTTATGTTTTTTATTTGTTAAGACAGTTGAGACAGAAAGAGTTAGTGCTGTTAAAAAATTTCGACCAGTACATGCTGTTTTTCAGTCTTGGATTGACTAGCCATTGCTGGGGTGAGCATCTGAAAAGGATGAATGTGGTTCACAGCCTTCTGTACAGTCTGGCTCAGGAGAGTCCACTGCTAGAAGAATGATGTGGACTGAGGTGACTCCCAGAAACTTTAGAGTTTAATTAGTTATTGTGTTAAAAAAACAAAATCTTACCAAGAAATGTTGGTGTAGTTTCCAAATACCTTAGTACAGGGGTCACCAACCTGGTGCCGGAGGGACCTTTTCAGGCGCCCGCGGAGCCACTTCCAAAAAATAGCATTATCATTAGGGAGTACTACCAAAAAATAATTTAATTAAATGTTTTACATTGAAGTAATGATGTTTGTTTATTTAGAGTTCAAAAGAGGGAAATGATAAAAACGTTTAAAATAAATTGCTTTATGTATAAAACTCTTTCCTGCTGTTAAAGTTCAGAACTGCGCGCAGGCGCCGGCAGGAAACTATAGGAGCGCAGCAGCGCCTGCAGCTGCACTCTGCATACCTTGACATTTTCCTTTAAGTAAAGAAAGAAAAGAATAACTTCTGGAGTTTTTATTATTTAACCCTATTTACTATTAACAAAATTGTGAAGAAAAATTAAATAAATTGTGCCAAAACATCTTATTCGTAGCGCACACTTGGGAATCAACACAACCTCTTTCCGTGAACCACATGGGGAGGCTTCGCTTCCATGTCTTTATTATTTAGCATCGTCTGGAAAAAAGTCCGCTTCTCTTGGTTTAGGTTTGTGCTGATTTTTGCGCATTGGAGAGGTGCTTGTGCTCTTGCAGGTCAGGTGCAGTGATAGTTTTGTGTCGGACCTTTATTTTTTCCACATCTGCTGGTGTCAGCCAGCGGGTGACCCGTCAGCTGTTCGGTTCGCAAAACCACGAAAAAAGCGAATAAACCGGCGACCCGCCAGAACCGCGCAGACTGTCAGAAGCTCAGGCTGAACGTAGAACAACAGGAGGTTCAAACCCAACTTGTTCATTTTTAGCTTGCAGAAAAAACACAAAGCCGTTAAATTAATAAAAGCAAACTGACCAATAAGACTTGGGCTTTGGGGTTCCCCACCTCACGCATCAGACTGACAGCTGTGTATGTATAATATGTTTTGACACAAAAGCTACTTTATTTTCCACAATTTTGCTAATAGAACAGATGGTTAGATAATAAAACTATAACTATAACTCTTCTTTTCTTTTTTATTTAAAGGAAAATTTCAAGGTACTCAGTGCTGTACAGCTGCAGGTGTTACTGCAACAATCCATCAGTTTGCTTTTGTTTATTTCAGTCACTTGTGGCCAGTTCAGAATCACAGAAAAAAAACTCCAAAAGGGAATCAAACTTAAAACTCTGCAAGCTAAAAACTTCTGATCACATAATAGCAATTAACCATAACTGCCATGGTAAATTATCACTGATAACTATTGTGAGTAGTCCTGACATTAATATGATCAGTCAGTATTATGATATATATATATATATATATATATATATATATATATATATATATATATATATATATATATATATATATATATATATATATATATATATATATATATATATATATATATATATATATAAAGACTGCATTAAACAGGCTTGTTAAATAAACAATTCCTTAAAAGTGATGAAAAAAGTACTTGTTCTATTAGCAGATAAATTAACTTTTAACATAAAAAATATTATGTTTTAAGTAAAATAATCTGCCAATGGCAATACAACTTTTTCATCAACATTCAGAATTTTTTGTTATTCAAAACAAGCGTCTGTATTTTCCTGAAAAGTTAATTTTAAGTTAGTTTTGTGTTATTTCAAGTTTACCAAGATATTTGCACTAGAAAGTAGACCAAAAACCATTTGGTCAGATTCTGTGTTTTGCAGTGTAAGAGTTTTGAAATGTGATAGGTCTGGCTCTGTGGTTGTGCAGTCAGGTCACTGCAGATCTGCAACAAACCAAGTGCTTCGCTAAGTGAAGTTAAGACTGTTGTTTCAAGGGAAGCATAAATAGTCAACAGTTACAACGGTGTGAAATAAAAAGTATGATGTTTTGATATGTACTTTTATCAGAATTCAAAGGCATTTTTAATCAGTTTTCTACAATGTGCTGACAAGAAAAAACGCTCTCTGCAACTCCACTGAATTCATTAGGTGACCTTGTCTGTACTTAGTCAGATATAATGAATGTGTTTCCCAAGTGACCCTCAGGAAAAAGTCAGTTGAGGAAAAAATAATTTTCAGATAATTTTGCAAGCTGTCATGTGCCTGGGAAAGACTCAGGAGTTTGCGATTTATCAGTTGTTGATAGATATGCCGCTGATGCACTTGCTGACTAGCTTCCCCTTAACAACACGGTGGTTTGTCAGACAGGGTCAAACAATCACAAACCTTTTATGTGGAATTCCGCCTGACCCTTTTGCCAAACATGAATCATTTCTCTGAATACACTGCTACTAATGTAATTTCAAAGTAATTTCAAACCTTCAAATGCGCACAGTTATTGATGATTGCGTCAAATGACCTCAAGGCACTTGGAGTTTGCAAACTTCTTGCATGCACACGCCAGTCGTTTCCACCGACTTCAGCTCATTAAATTCAAAACAGTCTGACTTTCAAAACATCATAAATCAATTCAGGACTAGTAGCCCAACACTTCTCACCTTCCCTTTCGCTTCCACTTTTTCTCAGCGTTATCTACCCTCCATCACTCCCTCCAAGTCATCTCCTACCTATTGCCTCATTTTCTCTTTCTCTCCCTCCCTGCGTGCTTCGTTGGGAGGTCCAGGAAGTTTGCAGTATGCAGACTAAATACTCCTCTGATGGATTAGCTGTCTCTTGCAGCCCTGAAGATTAGCCCAAGGGCAAACCCACTTCTGTTTTTGTGGGTGCCATGTTGAAGATGAATAACTTTTTATTAACTCAATCCAGAGTGACTCCTTCCACACCTCATTATGGGAAAACAGGGCAAAAAAAAACAAGCCCCTCCAGCTGGCCAGCATTCGCTCTCTACCCCCATCTCTGTCACACTCCCTGCCTTTCTGCTCATCTCTAGCCTTCCCCAGCTGATAAACTTGCAATCTGATGCAATGTGACACTGCACATTTGGTTCTTGCTCTGCGCCGTGACAACTCAGGAAATTGACTTCTCGGTTTACAAAAATACCTCTGCAGCCTGCATATTAGAGGACATTTATCTTGTAATAAGGAGCGAAGAGTAATTGAGATTTTTTGATTTCATTATCTAGAAGCACAGGACTTTTTCTGCATGCAGTGTTGGGTTGCATATTCAAAGCAGTCACATTAGGCAAGTTAAATCTGACTTTCTTTTTGTAATTTGTGCTGCTTCTTGGTTCTTTTCTCATTTTTCTACATTACAACCACAAACGTCAATGTATTTATTCAGAATTTATGTGCTGAATATATCCACTAGGATATAGACCTAGTGGATATACTTATGGACTGAAAGAGTTGCCAGATTTTCAAGCCGAACATCTGTTGGACAGTATCTCTTAACCTTTCTGAGAGTCCCGATTAAATTTCAGTCTGGTCTATGACTTGGCTCTCTAAACATCAATACAATTTGAACCTAATCTTTTCATTGCAGCTCCATCTGTGTGTTTAGAGGAGCGTTCATATAAACCAATGCCCAAGTATTTAGTTTTTTGCTTTTTGTTGTTTGCTTTCAGGATTGCTCCGTCCATCTTCCTATTAACTGACTTGCTTTTCTGTTAAAGCATAATTCTGACACTCCCTAATTTGTTGTAGACGCGGTATGGTCAGGGAGATGTATAGTTAGTTACTCATCTCACGTGCATTTTACATGTGTGGGAAAAAAATTAAAAGATTCTCATCTGATCACAATACCCACCACCGTGTGTTTGTGATGTTGCTTACATGGTTTGTGGCCAGAGATGTGAAACTGACTAACGAATCACATCTATTGAACCTCTGTACTATGCATTTTTCAGGTGCGTAGCTCTACTTTATAGCACAATCAAGTAACTTTATTACCTTCAGTTATAAAAAAACAACTGCAGACATCAAACGTAACTTAAATGAAGTTTGACACCTCGAAATTGTCCTTTATTGCTTTAAGAAGCTGCTCCTCTTTCCGACACTCCACCTTCATCACGTCATCACAGCAATGCATTTCCAATTTGCTGCTGGAAGCTGAGCTGGAGACTTCGGCTCCAATGAGGACCCTTGTGTAAATAGACAGCACCCAAAATGAGCAAACATTTGGGGATCTGTGAATGGTTGCCATGGGAGAATGATTTTTCAAACTTGCGTGAAAGAATCCAAGGAACCCTGAAGGTATATTTTTGACGAGGGAAAAAACATGGAAAAAAATGGAAATGGAAAAAACAGCGTTAATTTTGCACAACACTTCAATTCTGTTGGGTGTCAGAGTGATTTCACCTCCAGGCCACACATTTTATTTTTTTACTTGGAAGATATTTTCAAAATCCTTTTTTAGCATCCTTTTCCTGCTACTTAAAAATAATAAACCACTTGTGTCCCTTCACATAAAATATAAATAAAACCCATTTTGGTTTTAATATTAAAAAATTGAACACTTTTCCAGTTTAGGGATGGAATACTTTTGTAAGGCACTGTATGAGTCAAAAACCAAAGGCATTTATCTCTTGGTTGTGTTTTCAGCTGAGGCTCTTCCGGGCACATTCGGAATGCTTACTACCAAAAAAAGACTCAGCAGCTCCTGTTTGTGTGTGCTTGTTGTCAGACGAGGTACAGAGGAGGAAGTAAAAGGGCACCAGGGACCTTGCTCAAAGAGAAGCAGAGAAAGTGGAAAATAATAGATCGAAGAGGAAGCAAAAGTCTGCTGTCCAATCCCTTTCAGTGCCCTCTGTTTCTTTGAGAGAGATGAGCAAAAACACAGGTCTTGGTGTCGATGAAGACGGGGCAGCCACAGCATAGGATGCAGACCAGCTGAGCAAAGGAGGGCAGAAACTGCATCAGAAATCGTCAGGGGAGATTAGTTGGGAAGTGCAGAGGCAGTAACACACTGTGTCCACTAAGTGAATACAAAACTTGTAAGGAAGAACCCTTGGAGAAATGTTCCAGCACTCCCGCACTCTGAATGCAACTGAGAGAATAAGTCAAAATATGGCTGTGCATTTCAGTCGGATTTACATTTTTACATTTTGATGATTTTCCTGAATGTGTAAATCAAGACCTGTTTGTACTTGGAGCGGTGAAGAGGTTGGAAATAGGATCAAAACAGTGCAATCTTCTACATAATAGCCTTTTAGGAACTGTTAAATACTTGCTGGCGAAAGAGAATTACCTTAGAATCAGTATTCTAATGTTGAGTGTTTTTAATGGACAGTGAACAAACGCACAGCAGGTGTGGACTCCCGACGTTTTCTCCAGGGGTTTGCTTCAGTTCAAAATTCGAAAAGCTGCCCCTGCAATCAATTTCAGGGCAAGAGCTCTGCAGGAGATCGTGACTGTTTCATAAGCTTTAATTCTCCACACAACAGAAAATGTAAGAGGGGTTGCTTGTAATAGCGGTGATCCGGTCAAATATTTGGTCGTAAAAGTGGCTGGATAATTTAAATTATTTCCTTAAGTAGAGAGACATTTAACCTTCTATTTTGTCATTTGAAGAACTACTACTGATGTATGAAGCGTCTGTGTTGAGTTTCTCCACAACTTCTGCTGTTTTCCACGGTAGCAGCTGTACGAATTGCTTTACTTGTGCTTTTCTAAAATGGGTAGAATGTGTGTTCTTTTCCCCATTGTTTCCTTAGAAGAACTCAGATATTGATCAAACTGTCTAAGATCAGAGAACTCGTACATATCCGCAGACCAGGGGGAAAAAAATCTACATTCCACATATCCAATTCAGGTCAGGGCAAAGGTAAAATAAATAAATAAAAAATCAAACCAATAACAAAGGCTTTAGATTTCAAATTCACTGTGTTAAAGTGTGAGAGACAAAGAGGCAACAGGTTTAAATGGGGTTACGGATTGTGAACAAAAAATATTAAAGTGCACTGTTTTTTTGTTTTGTTTTGTATACGTTCTTGATGAAAACTCAGATGAAATGGTTACCCGGTGCCCCAGAGATCGTGCACATGTCAAGCTCTGAGATTTGTTATATGCTGGTAAAACAGTCAATTTCCTCAGTGATGTGGCAAAAGGCGCAAGAGTTTTAGTGACATAAAAACACTTGTCTTTTGTCTGCCATAAGACATTTGTGTAAACAGGAAGACTGAGTCATGACACTCAGAGAAAGAAAAACTAGATCACCAACAAAGGGTAGCGTAGAATTACGATTCTCAGTCAACAAATGACAACCCCCCACATTAGAGTCCATGTCGGTGTTTCCCAGTTTTTGTGCAGCAGACAGATACTAACATCAGCACTTCAGACAAACGTTCATAAATCAGCTCTTTATGTCTGAAAAACAACCACTGCTGAGGAACATTTCAGCGGGGAAATAATTTGGTCACATAAAATCATTCTTTTTATGTGACCGTATCAAGAACATTTCTGTGAAACTTAAAAAATCAGGATGTGTAATTTCTATCAAGCGACTTAAGAGCATTTCCTCTAAACATGTGTCTCCTTCCGAAACGTGGAACAGGAAGAACGACATTGATGTCTACTTATAAAAAAATAAATGAAATTACAATAGAAAGTACAAAACTGAAAACTTGGGAAAAAAAAACATACCTCTGCTTGGACCTCATGCATAAAACAGCATGATTTCACAATAAAAGATGCCATAAGAAGCCCCTCATCTTCATATGCAAACATATCAGTATTATTTCTTTATTCATTCACCTTGAGCAAATAAAAGATTCAAAATTAAAAACATCGGGTTCAATGCTCCTAGAGGTAACTGGCACTGGATGAAGTCCTATTTTGGTGTCTTGAGGTGAGTTTTTGTGCTTTTGTTTGTTATTGACAACTGAAAACATTTTCGTGGCTGCTGCACATTTTCACAGCAACTAAAAAGTTTGTATTTATTTCCGCAAACTTTTATTCATTGTTCAGTTTTATATACGCTGACTTGTTTGTCAAACATTATGTGCTCTACACATGAAATCCACAATTTTTCTTATGATTGTAGGACATTTGGGAACATTACATTGGCTGGATAAAACATCTTTTCTTTAGGTCTCTGCTGTTCTTTGGTACCTGCAGGAGGCGTGTTACGACACACGATCTGTTGAAATTAAATTTAAACAATTTAAAGAATGAAGCTTTAATAAACTTTGGTTCACATAAGTTCAGAAAATTCAGATGAAGAATCTTATGTTACATCAGTAACAGAGTAATTGTCATTCAGGACATTCTCTTCTTTAATGAAGACAATATGTTCAGGTTTGAGTAGAACTCATTTCCAGCAAATGGGCAATTAGGCACAAGCAGCAAAGTGCTCTTAAGGTCTATTGTAATCGCTTGGAATATCACACACTTACGTTGTATAGGTGAGAGCATATCATTGCAGGATTTTATAATGTGGACTTGCAGTATTTGTTTATGCATTTCATTTAAAACAGTTAAACATCAGCAAACAATTACGTATGTCTAAAGTGCCTTATAACTTATTCAAATATTTTTTTTCAGAAGTGAGCCTTTTTTACATTTATGCAAAGAGAGTGCACTTACAGCAAAAATTGGAATGAACTCTGGCTCTTTTTTCATAAATAATTTTGGTAACAGCTCAATGTTTGTCCAATGTGCAGCTCAGCTGAGTTTAGTAATGGAGCTTTTGGCTCCAAATCAAAATTATTCCCAAGTACCACTTGAAAGTTGTTGGTTTACAATATTTTAAAAGATTACCGGTCCTGACGGCTCATCATGTTCTTGTTCAACATATTGATTTTTTTCAATAAGCAAAACAAACAAAAAAAATTCCACCGTTTGTTCACTGTTTGGTCAGCTGTTTCAAATAAGCAACAACAACTGCATGCTTTGCTTTCAGTTCTCATTAAACCACGAGTGTCATGACTGGCAGATAAAATGTTGCTAAGCTCGAATTGTGTGAATGAATAATGTAATCTGTTTTAAGGAGTTCATACACACGTGGAATTTGATATAGCATTGTGTCTCTTCTCCTTCCCTCCAGAGCCATTTCATACAGAAAAACCTGATGCATTGCTGTAACCATAAGAGAGTTTCTGTTGTACACAAATACCACTTATTGGTTCTCTTTATTTGTAAAAACACATTTTTGCATTTCGCCCCTGGTACAGTTTATGCAAGGATCACCACTGCACAAATATGTAGTAATATGAATGCTAACCACATCCTCATGATATTGTAACACATTATGACATGATGTAAACTCAGCTCTTTCTTCGTATATGAATGTGAGCCCTCGCTCTCGTTTTCTTTCCCTTTCCTTCTCTCTCTCTATTTTTCTCTGTTAATATCGCTGTGTATATCAACAGTGATATACACTTCTTTGGCCATTATTCTTAGAACCATTTCTTTCATATTTACTAACCCATGAAGACCAATAAGCCTTGTGGGTTACCTAATACGGGTATTAGGACCGGTATTAGGCCAGGTTCAAATACGGTGGACTGCCCTGTTTATGGGTTAGAGATTAAGTTTAGAGGTAAATTCTGGAGGAAGTTTTAGTTAAGATTAGTTTTGGGAATTGACTAGAAATGATTATTGTTAAGGAAAATGTTTGGATGAGGCATATGCAGTTACTAAAGTGAATGAAGTCAATGCAAAGTCATAATATGGCTAGAATTATAAACGTGTTCTTGTTAGCACTTATGTGTCAGAAACAACAGGTAATTTAACATTTGGGTAATGTGTGTATTTATGTGAATAAAAAATCAATATTCCATCCAGGGAAAACTTGGTCAGCAGTGATAATGTTCTGAACCTGCCTGCTCTAACTTCAATGCTACAAAACTCATCTGTGTCCTTACATTATTTTTCCATCTTGTTTTTAAATTCTTACCCATAGACCCATGTGAGTGCCATTCCCAGCAAAAATAGAGGTAGTTGTTCTATCTTTTGTTGTCTTCAAATTGCAAGCTGTTCATGTGATCTATTTATGTGCTGTTGTTTTGTTAAAAGTACTGAAAACTGCACAAAAGAGCACAGCTTGACAGATATATTATGAGCACAAGACAATCATGATGGTAAAGTACAGGCTGCTGATGTGGAACGGGGCAGGAATAGGAACGACTAAATTTGGATTCCTGATACGTTCCCATTTCCATTATTTGCTGTTAGTTGAACTGTTAAATTTATTTTTTTTTCTCTCCATAGAAGCTGAATCTACTCTATCAGTCTGTTTGGCTGCCTAAGAGCTTCAAGGAGGATCTCATAGGCTGAGTTCATGCTAACAACGGCAAAATATTCTCCCTCTCCTTCAATCAACATTTTACTTTTCATCAAAGTGTTTAGTGAAATGGCTTTTTTTTATTGCAAAGTGCCTTGATTTGATGTGTTGTGATTTTGATGCAATACAAATAAACTGAACTTGAAATTGAATTAAATTGAAACTGATTTTGGGGGGAATATGTTCAGTTCTAATTGACAAAAAGATGTAAGTGAAATTGTCTACATGTCAGTGATTGTTAATGTAAGTTTTACTGATGAGTTGTAACTGGGTATCTCTAATGCTGCTTCTATGTTGATGCTGAATGCTTGACTAAACATTGTTTCCAACCTTTCCCTTCTTAATTATCACCTTGTTTTAATAACATGCAAACTAGATTTTTTCAAAAATCTGTTCACTGTACTGTCAGTGCCGTATGTAGTACAGTGGCATGAACCCTGTTAGAACATGAACATATATAGTTTTGGGTGAAAGAGGGACCTATGGATCTCTCCAAACCTTAATTCCAACAATTTGCTTCATGTCTCTCCTTTTGAGACAGACCATTAATGTAAGGGGAGGGTGAAAAAAACAGCAAAGACTGAGAGAGAGTGAAAAACTAGACAGGTCAGGAAAATGCATAGAGGAGTCGAGATTTTCTTTAGCCTGGTTGCTTATTTGTTTTGCTGGAAATACTAAAATGTTGCTCTTCTGAGTTTTGCTGGAGCATAAAAGAATATTATGAATATACATGAACCAATCGATACATGTTACACGTACTTATGCCAAAGCAGCGCACTTCCATTTTCAATGTCAGTTCTGATTTTAGTTTAGAAATGCATCACAAGTGCACGTTAATCTGGAATAAGATGTAAAGAATCCATCCTGTTATCGCCGACAGTAGTAGTGAAGTATGAAACCGCATCAGCAGGAAAAGTCAGCGCTGTATTGTTAGTGGCCTAAGATAACAGCTATGTTATCCATAAAATTTGTTGGCAAGCATTTCCTTCTGCCTTATCATAAACGGCTAAGGACAATTATCATTCTCAGCCTGTCCCTGTTATATTTTTGTCATAAAGGATAGAGATTAGCAGCATGCTGTAAATACCACAGCTTCTCCCTGAGACCCCATTCTGTTTGTTTAATTAGCATGTGTCTATAAAAATTATTAATTAAAATAATAAAGTCTCACAATCACAGACAACTATCTCCTATTTGCTAAGTAAGTAGCAGAAAGTAAGCATGTATGCACATGTATTCAGGTCCAGCTCCACCTGAATGAAAACATTACACGGTTCAATGATTCACAGCTGGAAAAACAGGTTTTATGTTCTTCGACCCGATGATTTGATCCAATTTGATTTCGCAGACTGTACGTGTATTCATACACGCTCTGGCATCACACAGGAAGTGAGTAGACGTTTGTTGTTTGTTTTCTTAGAAAGAGAAAGTTACTAAATGTGATGGTTTTAGCAAAGCTGAATTGAGAGATTTTAAATCTAATTTTTTTTAAAAGTTAACTTTGTAAAAGTGCAACTGATAATTTTCCTAGTTTAATCCTTCAGTTACAATTGCTGAAATAAGATGCTATGAGTTTACTATTTGTGTTTGAGCATGGTTTGTTCCCAAACAAATCTCAACACATAATAACCAATTATCAGTGAATAAACTTTAACCCCCTCTCTCCCAAACTCCACCAAATCTGTACATTAGAGATGATGATGCTCCCCTAAATCTTATTCTAGCTATCCATACCACTGTGGGTTAGCCCTGCAGATCCACAGCTCTGCACATCCCTCTGCTGAATGGCACAGACAAACAGAGAGATTTAATTCATACACCACTGGTAGGAACAAGGCTTTTCTGTTTCGTGACTACTGAGTTTCTAATAAGTGCCACAGAGTTTTTCTGATCTCCACTCTTCTGTAGTGCTCGGTCACATGTTTGCAGATCTGCTTGACTGGAGAGGAGAAGAGGTAGAGAGTGCATTTGATATAATATAGTTTGAGGCAATAGTGGTTCTGTGTAACTACAGGGAGTGTGCAACAGCTACTCTACCGGATAAATTGTCTGCCCACTAAACCATTGGCCCACCGGTGAAATCCCCAGTAGAACCCTGTTAGCGGAGTTTCAACTCTTACGCAAGCAATCCCTTGGAGAAATATCATGAACAAACCCTTTAAAAATGGCCGTAACGGTGAGGAATTTAGATTTTCCTGGTTGTGTGTTGGTTCTCCCTTTCACTCTTTAATAGTTGCAGGTTCTCCACCAGGGGGCGCTGCAAAGTTCTGGATATCACCAGAGGGTGGAGCTCAGCAGGTGTGCTCCTGGACTTCTGCTTATCAGATCATCAGCAGGAGAAGAGGAGCTGGCTACCAAACAATCTTTGCCTGAGTGCCATCCACTGTGGTAGCGCAAGTCCTTGATCCTGCTCAAAGTGTTTGTTTATCATTTCATTGTGCTTCTTCCTCCATGGTTGCCTCTGAGCTGCAGCAGCTCAGCTGCTAACTCTGGACTCGCTGCCCGAGCTTTCCTCGGACTTTGTCGCTCATGATTCTGCAACAATCCTCCACACTCCCACCAAACCTCCACGCTTGTCTTCATCATCAGGATCCTCCAGCAAACCTACCTGTCCACCCTCCAATGCTCTCTCTGCAGTCCTGCCCCAGGTTCTGGAGTTTTGTTCTTGCTCTTCCTTCCAAGCCTCCAGCTTCTTCAACCTCATCAAACCACTCGACCAAGTCACTACGCGATCCGACATCAGATTTAAGCGTTCATCTTCCTCTTCTCCAGTAAGCTCCTTTTTCAATAAAAATACTTTTTTCCTTCTAAATTTGAAAAGTAAAAGTTTTTCTCCTGACTTTTCATGTTAAGTGCTCTTTCTTACAGTCTCTGAACACTTTATAATCATCTCCTTTGGCTTCTTTTTTTTTTTTTTTGCATATTCATAACATGTTCAATTTGAGTTCAACATTCAATCAATCAATCAAATTTTATTTGTATAGCACATTTCAGCTACAAGGCATTTCAAAGTGCTTTACATCATAAACACAAAACACAAAGGCATGCAACATAGAATAAAATACCAAGTTTTTTTTTTTTTTTTTTTTTCCCTTCCCCCTTCCCTTTGACACGGAATTTAAGCGCCTGTTACCGCCGGACTCCGCCGTCCATTTAACCACGGGTATTCGCCGGGCCCCGTTGCCCACAACAGAAAAAAAATAAATAAATTACATACATATCCACCAAATCAAATCCATACATATTACATTTCAAATGCAACTCTAAACAGGTGCGTTTTTACTTGAGATTTGAAGGAAGTCAGGGTTTCCGCTATTTTACAGTTTTCTGGAAGTTTGTTCCAAATTTTTGGTCCATAGATGCTGAAAGCTGTTTCTCCTCTTTTGGTTCTGGTTCTGGGGATGCAGAGCAGACCAGAACCAGAAGACCTGAGAGGTCTGGAAGGTTGATACAACAACAGCAGATCTTTGATGTATTGTGGTGCTAAACCATTCAGTGATTTGTAAAGTAACAACAGTATTTTAAAATCTATTCTTTGAGCTACAGGGAGCCAGTGGAGGGACTTTAAAACTGGTGTTATGTGCTCTATTTTCCTGGTTCTAGTGAGAACGCGAGCAGCAGCATTCTGGATCAGTTGCAGCTGTTTGATTGCATGTAATATACTCACTCCATTTTACTGATGTGTTGTAGAAAGAAAACTGCAATAGTCTTTTGTTATATTACCTAAAACCATCAGTTAACGTTCCAAAATTGCTCCCTCTATGAGTGCAAAGCTGCCATTTTACGATTTCTGTTGGTCACTACAATAAACAAAGATATATGAACTTAATTTAGAGAAAATCACAGCTTTTTCACAAAGGAGACTGTAGTTTACAAAGAGGGAATGCCAAAAAATGTTCTGGTGAGGACTTGTTAAACTGCCTGTGAAATGAAGAGACAGTAAATATGTGTGTGAAGCCGTGAAGGGAAACACACTTGCACGTCAGTCTTTTCTCCAACCCAGTGGTTAAATGTTCTCAGGTCTTCATGATTTAGTTTAGTTGGTAAAAGTGCAGATGCAATTGTCAAATTTCCAGGTTTATAAGATTTAAAAGAAAAACATATTTTTCTTACATATAGACAGTGTTTTTTAAAAAATTATGTAAGGGTCAGGGGAAAATAGGTAAAATAAGCCACTAACTAAAATAAATTTATAATTTCAGTCATCTTTGATTTTAGTTTATCAGCATCCGAAATCGTGACTCATAGTTGCCCATGCAGAAGTTTTAGCATGGAGACATTCTTCAAATAACTGATTTTGATACAATCGGTTGTCCTTTTGTGTTTTCATAGATCCCACAAATATACAGCATGATTTAAGTTTAAAGGTGCAGTATTTTGCTTCCTTCTACACACTAGAATATGTCTTTTTTTGCTCTTGGGCTGTTTCTAGAAGCAGGAGATATCCACATGAAATTACATTTTCAAATGTTTGCTTTTCTTCCTACAATATTTCCAGTCTATTCACTACTCACAAATGTTTTTCAGTGGGCATGGTGTATCACTTTAGTGATTTGCAGTGTTGTTATTTGGTTGCTTTTTTTTTGTTATTTTGCCAAACAAAATATAGTTTGGGTTCAATCAGACCATAACACGTTGTGCCACAAAGTCTGGTAAATTCTGGCCAGGCCTGCGTGTTTTCTCTCAGAGGATAGTTTTTTGTCTTGGAGCCTGTCTTCATGTTCCCGAAATATGAACAAGACAGCAGATTGTTGTCATGCAAAGTGAAGAATCAATTCTTGATAGGACTGCTGCTCTTACAATGCTACTGCCAGCCTTGTGAAAGCCAGTATGTCTTGTGTTTTCATAAACTTTTGATAAAATGACCAAGTTTTGTCATTTTAGAGTGTGCTCACATGTGCAACCAAGGTTTTAAGGCTTTATTTTCCCCAGCTAACAGATTTGTTTGTTTTTCAGCTGAATTTTGCAGAATATTTGTGTCATTGAAGGTTATAATTTAACATTGCTTATTTTAATATTAGCAAATGCTTTAATGCTTTTGTCATGAGAGCTGCAGCGCACATTCACATCTTACCAACCATACCATAACAGTTTTTACAATATTATTACTTTTTTTCTTTTGCCACCCACAATGAATTGTCTACTCTGAAGAGATGCACAACTCCCAATACAAAAACAAAGCAATATATTTACCAAGAGAATATTTCACCTCCGGGACAGAGCTTTGCATCGCATGCAGTCATGTGAACCCAGCAGTAAGAAAAAGCAAAGGATAGCATTCAGGACATTACCACTGGCCATGAAAAGATTGAGAAATGAGACTTACAGAGAAAGAGAGAGATGGAGGGAAGGGGGGATCAATAAAGTAATCTTTAGTCAAAGACATAGCACAAACCCCGTGCTCAGGATTACTCAGTAAGGGGCCATTACATGGAGAGGCCAGCAAAGCAATTATGAGTCTTGAGAGGAATTGACAACGAGATCCCCATAGGGAGGAATGATAGCTGTTAAAATGACGAGAGAAGTAGACGGTGTGTTGGTGCATGAGCATGATGGAGGAAACCAGTGATGAAATTTCAAACAATCATTATTGAGCCCTCCCATCTCCTGCTTCAACACAATGACTCCGCACAGTCTGAGGCTTCATGCGGCTTCACACTATCTCCCTATATGATTGTACCTGCACAGATAGCATTGCACCTTGTGCTGAAGTTGTCAGTGGTAATGCTCTACCTACTTAAGACAATACTTTACCTGAAACGTGCAGGGATGCTGTTATTAAAGAATTACAAACCAAGGATCAAAGTAAATAAGGTAAAAATTATTAATAAAATTCTAGGATCCTTCTGTTTTTGACCTTTTGCTACCTGGAATCAAAAAGGCAGAACTTGAACTGTAGATCTTTTAGCATTTATTCACGTATTGGGCGTAACGCTACAACCGAAATGAAATTAATATACATAGTACATTTCCAATCTGACCACTAAAAGTGCTTCACTCATAAGCCACATTCACCCAGTTGTATTCACAAATGTGCCCACATTAATACACCAATCATTAGACAACTCGGGGTTTCGTGCCTTGCCAAAGGGAAAATCAAAATGTGACAGCAGGAAGCTAGAATCTGACCTAGAAATTAGAATCAAACCTAAAGGAAGGAAAATAAAATCCAAATAGAGTGGTATGCGTTGGAGCTCTGCCCTCTTTTTATCTGATACCATTAAGCAGATTCCATTGCAACCAGCTGCCTTTAGAAATAATTAATGATCAGAGTCAGGTTGTGAAACCAAACTTTCAAAAGCTCATGCAGCACTTTTGAATCCATCATAAAATGAAAAGACTATGGTTCAACTGCATGCATTACAGGCCACAGCTGTCCATCTTACTTTACAGGCAAAGAGAGCATTAATCAGAGGAGCATGCAAAACAAAACTAAACTAAACAAAAAAACGGTCTTTTGACATGACTACTGTTACAGAAACCACTAAAACTACAAGAGCCAATATTCACTGGAACAGCTGCTGAATGCTGAACCCCAGCTGGACTCCAACTTTTCGCTGCTATCTATATTTGAAGTCAAATAAGTGAAAACACTGACACCTTCTCAACCTCTTACAAAAGCCTCTTTAGTAGCAGCTGCTTGGGTCTTGTAAGAAATAATAATATTGAGAAGCTGGAAGAGTCTGTCAGTGATTAAAGCACCACCAAGTGACAAATCCCAGACAGACAAGAGACTGGCAGCCGAGAATAAAAGTCAAGTATCACTCACCACGACTAGCTTCATATAGCCAGCAGTCACATGTTTTGCTTGGCAAACCTCGTAACATGCAAATAGTAACCTTTTGGAAATGACTGGCATTACCCTAGCCACTAGCATTTCTTGGTTACATTTTGTCGTCACAAAGTTAGAAAATAGCTTTCATCACTGCTAACCATTCCTTTGCCTTTATCTATCTACCCAAATCCATTTACTTCTAGTCGTGTTTGTGAAGGGGTTGGTGTTGGTGGACGAAAGCCGGGGTATGTCATTTTGTAATATTTTGATATCCATTAAGAAGTTTATGTTTTTCACATTGTCTCCACTTTCAAAGAAGATCATGGCAGCATCATGCTGCAGGGATGATTTTCTCTGACAGCAAGTGAAAAGTTGGTTAGAGTCAACAAAAAGTTGACTAAAGCCAAACCAATGTAATCTTGGAGCAAAACATGATTGTTTTTGGAATCTTCCAGAAGATTCAAAGATGACTCTCAAGAAAAAGAGCATTCAAGCAAGATCCAGTAGTAACTTTCCCCATTGGCTTCATCTCACATGAAAGCTTTCAATATCAAAGTTTTGGGGATTCTTTGCAAAAGAGTAGTGGATTTCTGAAAGTATGCAGCTAGTTTCAGTCATGATTGACGAGTGTGTCTGTATCGGTTTACTGTTTGTTTCCATTTAATTTAGGGGTTTATAATTGCCTTTAAGGTCTTGCCATACTCAGTTCATTTCTCTGTGTTTACTGCTGTTTTTATGGTCCCTCCATATGAATGAATCCCTTTGTGATTAGTTTCTGACGTATTTCCTGTGTTTTTCAGTCGGTGCATTTTGGTTTGTTCTCTCATGTTAGTGTTAAACTTCCCCCTTTCTTTGATGTGTAAATTGCTTTATGTCCAGTTCAGCTTCCTGTAAATTATCATTGTTCAATAGTCTCCGTACCTCAGTCTTCCCGCTCTCACTCTGCCACAGCGTTTCCACATTCTCTCTGATTAAGTTCAGCAGGATCCAATGTCATTTTCCACTGTTACCTCGGTATTTCTGCTCCTTGGTTTCCTTTGTCCAGCACTGTGTTTTTCTTATGTGCTGTCCTTCAAGGATATCAGGTTTCAAATCCTGATATCCTTCTGTATGTCCTCCATGTGAGTTCAATTCTGATTTTAAATTCTGTTTAATCTCCAAAATTCTGTCTGCATTTTGTATCCTGCTTTAACGACACATTATCGCTTTTTTTGTCCCCATCAAATATTAGGATGTTTCTGTTTCCAGATGAAGTATTATTTTGCAAATGAAAAAAAAAATAGAAGAAAGAAAAACAATTCAGTTTTTAAAAAACTGTCAAACTATGCTAATAACCAAACAACACCTCCTTTGAGAAGTGAAATGAGAAAGTATTGTCATTATCTGCTATCACTTCCTCAAAACTGTCAATTTCTTGTTCATGCAAGTCTCACATTAAGTCATCTGTTAATTGCTCCTGATAATGACCTTGAATATTTTTTCTATTTTTATGGCTCCAAATGTTTCATTGTCTTTTCATTTGTATCCCTCAAAATTCCTCATGTACTTTTTGCTCTGCGTTTTCTTTATGTTTCCTGTCAAGTGTGATTATACTTTGTTCTGCTTTCTTTAGTGTCACTCTACTAGTTTTTCATATATTAAAGTTGTTTTTGATAACTAAGGGCACCATCTTATCTTTCTTCATGTTACTTGGGAGTAAATCTTGTCATTCATGTTGGTCTACATTTAGAAGTTCATGTGGTTCAGAAAATTAAAACACCAAACATTGTCTCCTTTCTGACAGGATACAGTGTACTACGACACAGGTAAAAAAAAATTTCTTTCTTTTTTTTTTGAAGAAAATTGAGCTTTATAATATTTCAACAATCTTTGTTGCTTTTGATACACCGCTCTTTCTTTAGTCTCAGGACACAGGAAATAGAGTTCAGATACATATTACTTTTGTCCCTGTGTGAAAACAACATTTTTGAAATACTTGTACTGACTGTCTGAATTAATTAATGAGGAAATTTGTGGATTTGACATTTATCGGAGCCTCTTCAAGCATGCACTAGTGAATAATTTTTATAAGGACAGACTGATTATTTGTACAGAATGTCATGAGATTAAATAAGAGTTGTTATTGTCATTGTGTCGCATGAGTATTTACATTAAACTTCTGTGCTTGTGTGCCTGATGTCACGCGTTGCTGACCTAGCACAGTCTATTGTCTTATGTCATTGCAGAGCAAGGTGTACACCCAATGGTGTAATGGGGGGTATCGCTTTTCTTCAGCTGAGAGGCAATATAGATTCATTTTATACCCTCACCAGCAACTTTACCCGGCACACCTGTTAACACAAATAGCAAAGTGACTAATCACTTGGTATGTAGACATCTAGATGTGGTCAAAATCTCTGTCTGAGCATCAGAATGAGGGGTAAAAGGCGGACTAAAATTACCTGAAGTGCGCTGTGCTTTTTGGTCACACACAGGCTTGCCTGAGTATTTCTGAAGCTGTTAATCCAACGGGACCGACACAAACAACCATTTCCCCAGTTTACAGAGAATGGTACAAAAAGAAGAAAACATCCAGTGAGCAGCAGTTATTGGTACAAATGCGGCTTGTTGATGTCGGAGGTAAAAGAAGAATGAGCTGTCTGGTTTGAGATAATAGGCAGGAGCAGCTCAAATAAGCAGTCGTTCCAAACAAGATATGTGGAATACAATCTCTCAACACACACATTGAATCTTAAAGCAGATGGTTACGGCAGGAACAACAACACAGCAGGTGCCACGCCTTTCTGCATAGAACAGAAAACTGAGGATACAGTTTTCACCATTTCAGCAAAATTAGATTGGGAAGATGATTCCTGTTTTTAGTTTTTAATTTCAATTGTATAATTCAGCTACATAGCACAGACAAAGCATGAATCTGTCTTGCCTTTTATAAACAGTTTAAGGTGATGGTGTGGTTATATCTTCTTGGCACATTTTAGGTGTTACAACACCACATAACCTGTTTCTGTAATAAAAATGCATGAATTCTCTCATGGCTAAATCCTGAAGGATAATACAAAATGTCGAAGTTCTCATCGACTGAAGCTATTCTTTTTTCAATATGACGTTGTGTTCACTGTACTGAAATGGCCTCTACCGTCCCCAGATCCTGAAGTACCTTCATGATGGGATGGGAGAATCACATCCTGGATGTGCAGCCAACAGATTAGCAATAACTGCTTGATGCTATCATGTTAATAGTAGCCAAAATTTCTGGGTAATGTATCCAACACTGTCGAATCTATGCCGTACAGAAGTAGGGCTTCAGAAAGCGAAAGGAAGTTTGCACTAGCAAGGTGTTTGTGCCTCATATAGAGGCCAATGAGTGTTCACTACATCTGGATGTGTACAATAGTTGCAGTCAGTCCAGGTGTAGACCGCTGGAATGCCATCTTTGTCAATACCCAAACTGCAGGCGGTGGAGAGATGCACAGAATGCGTGTCATTTGGAGGTCACATTATTGTGAGAAAACACAGGAGACAGATCACTAGTGCAACACTGATAAACTCACCGGCACGTTTACACCCACAGAAATAAGAGGTGTAAAATGTGTTTGGAATCCGGCTCCGAGAACAGAATAACAATCGCAGACTTATATTTCCCAGGAGGCTTTGATGATGCATGCAGCTCACAGCTTCAGCACAGGGCTGCCCCTTCCTACTGCATGTTTGTGTGATATATTTTGCTGCACTTAGGCAATGTGAGTGTACACATTTGGGTAATTGCATTCCCCTTCTGCTGCCTACTCCCAGTAGGAATGAGTGATGGTCATAAAGGATAGCTTTGAGAAAATGGTTAGCCTCAAAGTGTGTTCAGGAGGCCTCTAGGTTGGATTAGAAGTTTCCCATAAATTATCAAAATGTTTTATGACTTTCTCTCATGGTTTAATGTAAAAAAAATGAAGTTTTAGTAATGAATGTTTTGCTGAATTGTAATCTCCAACAAGGACTATTGTTTAATAAATCACTTAAATGTTGTGAATGTACACAACATTTTACCTTATATTCTGATTGCTTAAAGCATGTTTAAATTGTAAATAAACAAATGGCAAGCTGAGTGAAATTGCACATTTTTTAATGTTGATTTCCAGTCGAGGAAGGTCTGCATCAATTCTCAGGAGCTGCAGTCAGTCTGCAGGTAAGTCAGAACAGACAATATTCTAGGATGAGACGAGGTAAAGGCAAACATGTTTCGATTTTTGGGGCCGGAGCTGGACGTAGTCGGATAGTGTGCACAGATCACTGACCCAACTGCAAACGTGTGACGTTACAATGTGATGAGCATGAATGGAAAACAGCAGCTGGCATAATACAAGCTAATAACAAATTAGAATCACACGTTGATTAGACAAACAAAAGGACAATAGAGAAATAACTGTGAAAACATAGACTGTATAATTTGACCCCAGCTTTAGGTCTTATCTAGAAATATTAGCAACTTCACAGAATGTCTCTTGTCTTATAAAGCTAGAACATTTTGGCTAAATGATGTTTAGATTAGACTACAAGTTAAAATATTTATCAGGGCTTTTTTATTATTGTTTTATTGAACAGTTGCTCCTAATATTTTGCTGGTTCGTCATACTGATATGTTACTGATATGTCGTGTCCGCTACATTTATGCTCTAGCAAATTCTTGGTCACAATTTAAACTTCTGACACACAGTTGAGAGGTAAAACTACTGAAAGCCTATTAGAAAAGTAACTTCATAGATAAGAGATCTTTATACACTCAAAAAATGTAAAATTAGCATGAACATGGATCATTTGGAGAAGTGGATTAGAGTCTCATGACATAAATGAAAACCTCAGTGAGCCTCTTGACAGTACAAGAATAAAAAGCTACAAACTTATTCAAATTAAGTTCCAGTCAAATGCTCAGATATATACTTTTGTAATTAGGTTTTCCGCTTTGCTAACCAAAAACCTTTCTTGCACTGTAAGAGAAAACTTTGATTTCTTCAGCAAATTGTTTTGAAATTCTTTGAGAAATAGAGAGTAATTATGAAATTCATTACAATGTGAACATTATACATCTCTTTTGGTATTACAAGTCTTTATTTTAAATAAAACATCATTTTATTTAAAATAATGTTTTGGGTTTTTTTTACACAGCAGCTTTCTCAGTGCAGTCTGACGTTTTCTTGCTTCCTACTATAAATAACTGATTATATCTCAACACAGAAAGGCAACACATTTTCCTCTTTGCACATTGTGAAAATTGTGAAGCAGTTTTTCTTTAAATGCAAAATGTTTTATTTGTATTAAGTAATGTTCCTTTATGTATCACATAAATGTAATGTTTTTTGTATCACAGTCAAGATGTTTTTCTGTTTTCCTGTGAACTTTCCCAGACTGGTTGTCTGGGAACTTATTGTTTTTCCCGTGGCCTTCCCTGCACGGAGATGGTGTATTTAGTTTTTGCATCCCGTAGACATGACAGTGAATGAGCATACAAGGTTCCATCTATTTTCCTTTGTTTCTTTTGTTTGGTCTTAGAAGACTGAGTCTCCACTTCTGTAGCAGAGAATGGTGAATAAAGTATCTATGTAACCTTGAGTTCGTTAGAGCAGATTTTAACTTTCGCCTAATGCAGTGTATTTTTGCTCCCTGACTTTTGTTTGGACCTCAGTCTCTGAATTGTGAACTTCACAACATGGAAAACTGAATAGTTCTGACTGGTGCATCACTATACATCACTTGAAAAGGATTATTTTTATGTTTTAGAAAAAAAAACAATTTCATGTCCAGTTTGCCTTTTGTCTGTGAGTTTGTCAGGAATACATTGTGCTGTCCTGCTGACAGAATTCTTTCCTCTCAACGGCAAGATTAATTTTTAGATCTTTGCCGATGATTAAAAATTTACAGCTCCACGGTCCACAGGGATTAAAATGTTGCAATTTACCTCGGTTTCCCACGAGAGTTCACGTCATGACAGTCGGTGGAGGGGCCATGATGTGCAGGGTCTCGCCTCTGACCTATGAGGGGAGAACGTTGGAGCAATGCTGCCTCGGAGGTGAGAAACTGTGGATATGAGTTTGTGAGATGAAAATGAAACATTCATGCAAATGAGTTGTATTTGACAGCATAGCCACTTGAGTTTTGAGTGAATAATAGCATCGAAGCAACACACTCCATTCTCATTTCCATATCTATTTCAGGTCATCAGACTTGATATGTATTAAAATGTGCAGTAATATACTTTTGACCCTGCATAACTCAGACCTTTTAAGCTTACAGAGGCTTCACCTTTCATCAAGTGCAGTTCACCAAAATCAAAATCCAATCAACAGCTGCAGTGTGTAATTAAACTTTTTCATTTGTAACACTGTGAAACGACATTATTAAAAGTACTTAATCTATCGTTGTGGCTCCACCCATCCCATTTTCAAATATGGGATGAAAAATTTGCTCTGTGTCCAGATCCTTCTTTATTAAGGCTGAATGGGGAACGTTAAATCAGGATGAAGCTGATAGATTTCAAATAATGTCTTTGTGCTATAAGACTGATTTTCAATTTATATAAAATTTTTCGTTTTCTTGATATAAGTTGGACACCGACATGTGGCAGGAGGAAGCTGGAATCAAACTCACAACCTTCTGATCACAAGCCGACTACTCCATCCACAAAGCCACAGTCACCCAGAAATGTTGCAAAGATTAAGTGGCTAAAAAACCTTTGTCTGGATGGAAACTGAAACAGTGCCCACTGGGGAGGCTGACTGCAGAAGGATGTGGCGGTCTTGTTGAGGTCGATTCAAAAAAGCTAACAGGAGGATCCAGGAAGGGAGAGTGGATCTTGTCAGGTAGGATTCTGATGTAGGCTCTACGCCACTAAGATGTACGCAAACAAACAATCCACAACCACGAGACTGTGCATCAACCACAGGGCTTTGGATTGGGTGTGTGTCAGCCTTTAGTCTCCTGCAGTCTGGGGGTTTGGTTTGTAACCTGAAATATCCCTGGATTATAAATCAAACGCATTCTTTAATAGGAGAATATGTCACCTCTGACAGAGCTGCACTCTGCACCTCCCTGAATATAAATACTTCCTTGATGGTGTGAAATTAAAACAAATTAACTTAAAAGCCACCGTTAACTCTTTCAGTGACAAGTGGTAATTTGAATACACTATGGTAATTCGGAGGCAATAACTTTAATTATTTACTCAAAAGATGGACACAAATGATGAGCCACACATACTTTCATTCCCTGATTTTCTTATTGAGACCTCGAGAGCAAGTCAAAGCTGAAGTCTTCAATTGTGACAGCTGGAGCTGCCTCCGACCACAGTTTCCATCTCTGGGATCAGGCTTCGAATTATAATCCCACCGACACAAAGAAAGTTCTCCAGTGTAGGGAAGAGCAGATCTTAATATCAAAAATTATTCAGCACTACTTGAGTGGCAAAAAAAATAAACAAGTAAAAGACTAAAAGCTTTATTTATCAACCCGAACGTTATACGAGTTTAAATGCTTTGAAGTCTCCCTCCTCACCTTCATTTGATTTATTTTCCCATCATATGATTTGCCTTTTTGAAGAGAACAGCTCTTCCTGCAGTCATGCTTTAAGATAAAGGATTTTACTGGGGGAGTAAAAGGGAAGGAACATGTCAGGAACACTGCCGGAGTGCAGCTCAGATTTCCTTTTTCCATATCTCCTCAACATACAAGCGCAAACACCCCTGCAGAGCTTCACCGGTATTCATCATCCAAGTGTGAAGGTGTATTTCAGTCATATTTGTCTTTCATGCAAAAAAAAAAAGAAAAAAAGTTTAATCCTGTCAAAGTATGAGGGGAAAAAACTGTTTCTGTATCAGCATGATAATGAGGAGATGGAATGAGTTCAGTACCTTATGTGAGGTTTAAATTAATCTCCATGTAGAATGCAGGAGAGGCTGAATAGAAGAACATATTTTCTTCCTTGCCTATAAGTCTCTCTGCATACTTTAACCCATGAAAGCATCTCCACCTTGAGTAATAGTTTGATTTGCAGCCAGTTCTCGCACTTTGAAGTATCTCTCAAATACCCATAATGTGTATTTAACTTATTAAAGAAATAATGCACATTATTTCAGCATTCACCTAGAGACATAATTTTGTCTGTAACTATTCTGTAATGCATTTTTTCTAACACCTTGTGAATCCATATAAACAAAACATAAAGCAAAAACACAATTTTAATTGTATTTCTTATTCTTTAGAAGAGTATCACAAGGTTTACCAGATTTAAATGTAAGTATTTCAATCTTCAGTGAAAGTTTTCTAATCTATTCTCCATCGTTGAGCCAAAGAGAAAAGACTTTATACTCATGTTGTTTACAACTCGTTCTGCTGTTTCATTGCTTTATGGGCACAAATATTCCATTTAGTTTCACTCTGTCTTCAGTACAGTTGACCAAATGAGCTTGAGGTCTCTCATATTGATCTTTAAATGGATGGAGAAAAGCCAATTGCCAGTTGGTCAATTGGCCAGTCTTGGCTCTATTGGATGTGTCTGCACTGATTACAATCTGGGGTCAGGAAGTACCTCCAACTTTCAGTCCCTTAAGTTAGCAGAGTTGTTGAAAGATTTGAGAGGGGAAAGAAAATCAGAACTTCTGTCAGAAATACTTGTTCATGGGAGCGTATCTGGGCCTTTTTCTGTAAATAAATGACGTGGACACCTGAGTGATGTGTCTGGGTTTGTGTCTGCCAAAGGATGAAGGTGAAGTTACGTGACCTCCATTGTGGCAAAGTGATTTTTTTCTCTAAAGGACTCGGTAAAGCTATTCAGAATACATTAAGATGTATGAGATCGTTACACAATAAGTCATGTAACTGTGATCCAAAAGAAGAGTGACATTCAAGTGTCAATACTTCCTGTATTTACAGTCTGGTGAACTTTACCAGAATAATTACTACTTATTTTGATAGGTAATACAACTAGCATTTATTTCCTTACATAGTATATTCCTTATATAGTTAAAAGATGTTGTTGATGTTGGAAATTCAGAAACATGAGAGGAAACAGAAATGGTACCACATCAGTCATCATAATAGAGAAGTTGTTTGGTATGAATATCATGCCAAGATAACAAACAACTGATTACAATGTGTTGTTGATCTTAGAGTAGATCAGCTCAGCTTAGTAGAAATACAGAGAACTGATAAATTGAACAAAAGTAAAACACACAGATCTTGATTCTACCTGGGTTGTACGTCATGTTGTTAAGATATGCTCGGCTAAAATTTTCTTGTGTTGTAAGAAATCCAATATTTCACAGTAAAGGCATTTGCATGGACTTTCAATAGCGAAGGATTATATGCTGCCTTTTGTAAATAACACCTCATCATTGTATTCCCACACCTCTGAAACTGTCATACACAATTTAGCCAGCAGGCCAGACTGCCACTGGATCTAAGCATGATATGAAATTTATAAAAGTCCTCTACATTTATGGAAACAGCCAAATATTTATTTCATGTAATACTTTGCAGATGCTCAATAAAGATAATTCCTCTTCAAGTGTGAGATTTCAGACTCCTCATTCCAAGGCAAGCACAAACAAAATGGGCATAAAAATGGACACAAATACTTCAAAGTCACAACAAGAATTCAATCTCCTCAAAAAGCAGATTGATTTTATTATATGTGGAAGTACATTGTATCTTTTTATTTTTTATAAACCAACATATATTTCTGGATATAAAATATTGTAGATAGTGGACTGATGTACTTGGAATAAATCAAAAACATTAACACTGAAAAAGTTACAGCAAGCTTCTACAAGCTCATTATGTGCATTTAAAACCCACCAGTTTTATCAACTAATTATCCCAAATCAAACCATAAACTTAACATTTACTCACTGATTTTTCAGGGGTATTTTAAACTCAGCCTTCTTTGTTTTCTGACCATTTCTAATCTCCAGATGCTCTCTGTGGTTTTTGTTGGTCACGCCATCATTAAAAAGAGACTTGCAGGAAACAAAGGATTTCTCTGGCCTTTGGGAAGTTCTGATCTCTTTGCACCATAAGATCCATCTTTCTTGGCAACATTGTACTGAGGTAATTTTCTATGGGATAACAATGTCCATAAGTTTCAAACAAACTCAGATTATATATAAACGTATAACATTCCCATTGTTATTTCAGTTTTTAACTAAAATAAATCATTTTGAAGAGCTAAAGCAAGAATATTTTTTTATTTTATTTTTTTTCTGATTTCCATTTTTTTCAAACATTGAGAAATGTCCGGTGCCAGTTCCATCCGCCGATTCATCTTCACATCACTCTTCTCCTGCACACAGAAAGAGATGCTTAATGTTCTGATGAATGTTGGTTCTACTGGGACTTCGGCCAATGACCTAAATCCTGGAAGTAAATTTATTTTGGAGAACAAGGACAGTGAGTGAAGGACAAGTAGACTGGCAGGAGCAGCCTGATGACCCCCTTTTTTTTTCTTTGACTGCGTACGCCCAACTGTGCACTCACACTCACAAAGTATGAAAGTAATTAGTCTCATTTAAGGTCAAGCTGTCTTCGGATGACACTTTCTTTCACTTTTAGTTGATCTGATTATTATCAGTGTTAGTTTTATATATATATATAAAGAAACAGAGAGAGAGAGAGTGATTTTAATTTTTTTAGAACATTTATTCAAAGCACATGTTTACACATTTGCATATTTGAAATAAGGGAAGCAGCAGCACTTACTTTGTTGTTCAGGCATAATAAAGGCAGCATCAACAAAAGAAGTTGTTCTTTAGGCCAGCAGCTAAAATGTGCTTTGGCATACTTTAATTGGCCTTCAAAACGTTTTTAGGGTGGATGTAATCATTAGTTAGTTTGGTAATAACTTAGCATTTGCAACTCCTGAGTACCTCTTTAAAGTGAAACCAACTAGATTCAAAGAAATTCTTGACTTTGATGGATTGATGTGAGACTGTACTTCAGTCTCGCGCTGTCTCAGGGATTCCATGCCTACTCTCAGAATGCACCAAGTACCCCTTAAAGTTCCCAAAAGACACCTCTGAGGCAAGATCATGAAGCTGCATGTGTGCTGGATTATCGATCATTCCCAGGCTTTGAGGAAGGATGAGAAAAGGAGAGGAAGTGGGGATATCAAGCTGTGCTGCCACAACAGCCCGGAGAGCAGATGTGAAAGGGTAACAAACAGGCAAAAATTGGAGGCATAAGTGGAATACGACACCTCCAGAAAAAACATATTCTTCCGCTCTTGGGGTAGCTAAGGTTCGACTGTGCTATAACAAACAGGCTTTGACAGAGAGGTCTCAAAAATCTGAGGCTTTATGTGTTGATAGGCTTAATGAATCTCAGTCACTAAAAGTAACTCTGAGAGTCTGATAATTGCCTTACCTGAGGCCATATTATGTTAAGTACATCAAAAACCTACAAAATTATGACTGGTCAGAGGTTATTCCTCATAGATGTGACTATGTGTGTGTCTAAGTATTATTCTGATATACAACCTTGAAAAGCCCTTGTTGGTTGTTGTATTTGCACTGAAAAATTAGCTGGTGGCCAGAATTTAATGTTTCACAGCTTTACAAGCCCTGAACGAAGACCATCTAATTGGAAGCTCAAAACTTCAGAACCTTTTTAGTCTGTATCAAAAGCTTGCCGCTACCTGGTTGTGCTAAAATCAAAGTATTTATGTTTGGAAGTTTTTGGTGTTGGAAAAAGACTGAAAGGTTGCTGTTTTCAATGTGTTTTGGTTAGGTTGTTTCTCAAGGTGTAACATAAAAAATAATAGGCATTCTGACTATTTCATTAAACAAAACTAAAATTTTTACAGCACAGAGAACTGTGTAAGTCAGCATTTTCAGGGTTGTTTTAAAAACATTTCAAATCTTGTGATGAAGTTTAGAAAAGTCAAAGATTTACCCAGGCTCTACTTGGCACTTCAAAAAAAATAAATAAAAAGTAAAATAAAAATCATCATATGTTGCTAACTCAAAAACGCAGTACATTACAGTTTTAAAAATGAAAAGAAATACATAAAATGTTGATGGAATGTGGAATTAATCTTAATTGTAATTCCTGTACTCCTTCAACAAAACCACCGTTGCTCGTATTGCGACTTAGTGGCAGAATAATCAACAACTTGTTTCCTCGGCGCCCTAGAGCAAGCTTCTACGAGCTCATTGTGTGCATTTAAAGTCTCACAACATTATTTTTTTAGCTCAGAAAATGTGGTCTGACTTATGCCGGTTAAGCTAGCAAATCTTTTCATCTTTTAAACAAATACAAACATGTTTGCTTAAAAGATGAAAATATTGCACACACTGAGAAATAGGGTTGTGAATGGATCACAAAAACATAATCCTTTTTAGTCAGTCAGTGCATCAAATCTAAATTACGTTTGTGTTCTGCAGCCAATCAGTGAGATAGAAAGGACATCAGAGAAACCACAAAAGAGAAATCAATCTCTTTAAAAAAATACATTGTTTTTTTATATACAATTCTCACCGTGAATTATATTCTAATTGGAATACCCACAGAAACTGATATTTGCAGTTACTACTGCTAATCATGGTCACTCCATTGTCATTTTTTTTTTTTTTTTTTTTTGTAGCAGCAGGCATGAAAATTATTCATTCCCGAATCAGGGAGGAAGTGACGAAAAACAAAAAAAATATGAGCACTACAGGACTCTTTCAAGGTCCTGTAATTGAAATGAGTACGCTTAAAAAAAAGTGATTTCTTTTAAAATAATAAAGCCATGTTTTAAGGTAATTTCTCTCTCAATCATATGTTCTTCTGCTCCTAATATAAGTACTTCAATCACAGCAGGAAGGCTTTAGAAACATTTCAGGAACACTTTGAATGCAAAATTAAACTCAGCTAAAGTCTTTGACATTCAGGTCAAAGCTTAACAAAAACCAAAGAGCAAAATGGCTTCAGTAAGCGTGGATCGAAGCATTTGGATTAATTGTTCTCCAATCATATTAAGCTCACTGTTTTGTGCTGTGGTGACACAGATATCAGCATCTGGCCAGTCGCTGGCTTCAATGAAACATGCTGATGGGAACGATTGAGATATTGATTTTTGACAATTCCAAATGTTTATTTATTGATTTTCTTAGAGTGGATAAATTACAAGCTGCGTACATTATCAGTGACTTAAATGTGTAGCTCAGATTGTTTAATAATAGGTTTGGTTGTAAAGGTCTGCAGTAATATGCTAATGAGGAATTTGTAAATTGCCTTCTATTGAGCAATGCTACTGGACTGATGTGAAACAAGAGAATGTGAACTTAGGGACTACGCTAACTCCCTGACTGGGACTCATGTTCCACTAATCTGACCCCAGATCATTTTTCTCGCTGTTAGTTTGGGGGTTGCATCAAGCAACCTGGGCTCAGTTGTGTATACTTTTCCTCCTTCTTGTAGACTCACTGTTTCAAAATATTTTCAACAGTTTTCTTAAAATATGTTTTGCAAAAATTGTCAAATAAAACTGTTAGTACAAAGGTGTTTTCATCTGTCCACATAGATTTCCTATAAATTAATATCTTCTGAGAAGATTGTTATCATAAATGTAAGACCAAGGTGATTCAAAACTGACTGAAATGTGTCAATTGTGTTGGATGAAGGAATCTGCTCAAAACCAGAAGCTACATCTTATAGTGAAAACACATCGCTTGGTTTTTTAAGTAAATAAATGAGAACAGTTTTGCAGATGGCTATCATAGTACTGATGTGGTTCCTACATCAAAAGGTTTATCATGAAAATCGTAGGAATGTTCCAGTTAGAGGATGATGACCAGAAAATTTTACAAAATTGTATGTAACTGTATTTTGAAACTGGGGTCCTTGCTTCGCTGCATCGTCCGTAGCTGTTTCAAGATTCAACCAACTTGCATCTGCCTAAGAAGATCAAACATTTCTGGTGTTTTTATGCAGATAAAAACATCTGGACACCAAAGAACAAAAAAAATATGTGACACGTTGATATGATTAGGTAACAGATGGTTAATTAGACAGAAGTTAAACAACCAGGAAGAAGCATGAATATAAAAGAGAGGAATGCAAATAAGTTTTTGTCAAGTTATGTCTAACATACATTACTGTGTAGCTTAAAATAGTTACTGGACTGTGTCTGACTTTGGGCTGTTTAATGTACCAGTGCAGCAGCTGGTAAAAAAAGAAATAGTGCTCACCCATCTGGGTATGAAAGAGCAGCATGCAACATCATATGTCCAGGAAGGAAGCACATGACTGTTTCTACTCACTGATCAGGTCAAATATCACTGAGGAGTGCATCACATCAGCCATTCTGTAAGAGAAAGCTCAGTGGATGAAAGCAATATAAGCACCTACTGTAAGACCTGCTTGTGTCATTATTTGGGCCACAACACAGCAAAACAAAAGAAGCAGCTCACAAGAGCAGAAATAAAATCCATCTATATCTGATAAAAAAATGATTTTCTTTGCTAAAAATATATATGAGTTTAAGTCTTGGTGAAACCACTACATGGCTTTAAATAACCGTTTCTGATGTTTTGAAATGGTAAACGTAGCGTTTCAGGTCAGCTTGTTTAAATACTAAATCTGAGCAGGAAGGCATTTGGTTATCCGGTATGTGTGAAAACTTACACCTGACTTACATAGCAACTTTGTTTGGCTATCAGCATAAATTTGACAGTTTCAGACAATAAGCTGCACATTTGAAAGGACCTCATGGCTACTTAACATTTCCAGATAGAAAAATAGATCTTTAACTGGCTACAAATGTCACCAGAGAACAAAAGCAAATTCTTTACATGGGACTCTGTTGTACAGAGTTAATGTACAAAGTGTGAATAGATTCCTTAGTAGCAGACAGAGGGTAGCAGAACAAGAGAAAAACTAAACATCTTGAAGCTGACAGGTGTACAGTCCTCACTTTGGAGACAACATCCACCAGAAAGATGCTGAAGGAAAACAACGCACACCGGGACCACCGGGACCACCTATACGATCAATGATATTGAAGTGTGCAGGAATACTTTTCAGTAACTCATGGGGTGAATTTCAGAACTTTTATGGTTTTTCATATTATGTTTTTTTATTATTATTATTTTATCAGATTAAAGAGCCCATTAAGATTAAAAACATATTTTTCAAGAGAATACGATGCATAACGCAAAATACTTTTTTGTGAACTATATTTAAGACCTGGAGCATAATATGATTTGATGAGTCTTCACCTAGAAAAGCCTCTAATTTCCAATTAGAGGGTCAAGTTCAACTGTGTCTTTTTCAGACGTTTGCTTTAGACTCAAACATCTGTTTCAGATGTTTTTACAGATCCTGCCTTAGCAGGAGATCTGTCATCTCCATTAACAGATCCTGCGTTTAAGTGCCAGTACAAGCCACGCCATGCCAGGCATCACACAAGCCATTTGAATGAAAGCAGAGAGCATTTATCGGGTGAGCTTTGACTAACAGAGAGCATCACAGTGTGGAGGAGTGTATTTATGAGTATTATCTCCAAACTAGAGCTGCACCAGACATTATCCTGTTAGAGTTAGACTTGACAATTGAGAAGCAGCTTTTGTTTCCTCCAAGGGATCTTCCATTTCGTATGTCAGTCTTTTTACTGCTGTATGTGTTTACAGCCAGTCCTGCATAAAGGAGGGATTTTGTAGAGTTGACGTTCCAGCAAAGCGCTGTTCCACAAATTTCTGTGAGATTGAATAAACCAAGCACATCATACTTTTCATATTTTCACCTGTATAAGAAAATGATGGCAATCATTTTGCTTTTTCTCTGCGCTTAAAGAATATAAACTATTTTTGCTTCGGTCTTCCTCCGAAACACATCAAATTTTGTGGTTGCAATGCGGAGATGTTCAAATGATGTGAAAATGTTTGCAAGGCACTGTATTAACATAATTAAACAATTAGGGGATGTAAGAAGAAAAAGCAGCCAAATTTAATCTACTCTCCAGAATGTGGAACTGATGAATGATACCTTTGGGAAGCTGCAGATGTTTTGTATCACAAATATTTATTTTTTTATTTTTTTTACCAGAAAAGTTCATTATAAAAAGTTTGCTGCAGTTATTTCTCCATGTCACATCAGCAGTGTCTTACCTTGCCCCTGGTTATAGGGAGAGCAAACTACAGCACCAGCAGCTGGTGCTCTTTCCGACTTTTAGAGGATATATACTGAGGATGCAGGAGACCCAGTGGAAGATAGACAAAACAAATAGCTTGACAGTTTTCCTCTGCCCTCTAACTGGTGTGAAAAAAAGATAATGCAAATGAAAAAGTGGCCTGCTGAATGATGATTAGTTTAAACCCAGTTTGCGGCAAATCTGTTCTGCATTGACAGCAGCGTTTCTGCTTTGCTTGTAAAATTAGGGCGGAGCAATTCTAATCTGACTATTCAACACCTTCATGTTTTAATAAGCTTAGAGTTGCCTTTATCCTCTTTTCCTAAACCTCCTTGCTGACAGCTCAGCGCTCCCATCCTACATGGGAACAGCAGAAAAAAAAATGTTTTATCCTGCAGCATTTTATGTCTCCATGCATTCCTTTATTTTTTTCACTCTGTTGGAACACGCATCGCTGCATGCTGTTGTGACAGATGCTGGCAGTTGTTTGTTCAAGTTTTATTTGACTGCAATTTTCTGCTCTGATTGGTGAAAAGTGGAGAGGGATTGTCAACAATCTGAGGCATTTACAGTTGGTAGTTTTGACTTCGGATTGCTATTTCAAGGAGAAAGACCATATCTGTTACAATCATTCACTTAGTTTCTAAAATGGAGTTGCAGTTTCATTTGACATCTTAGTAAATTGGGCGTATATGTAGTTTGCTTGCCACTCTGTCTCCAAAGTGTACAATGAGAAGCCCTCTAATTTAGCAATTTCTCTGCCATTTAAAATGATCCCCTATAAAAAAAAATATGACAACACATCACAGTAACTTTGGTGGTGAAAAAAATAAATAAATACAAATGCACGTTATCTGTATTAATATCAGCCTGAGTTTAATTTTCCTCTTTTCTCATATTCTGTAAACCAAGTTTAATAAGTTGCTATGTATGTTTTGATTTGGAATAAAATGCACCTTGTTTCCAGTCCACTTACGTACATGGAAATAGTAAAGACTTTGGGCATTTTGAAACACACTGCAGTTATTTTCAACAAAACTGTAAATACAACTGCACGACCACAAAGTGAAAGAACTGTTTTCTGGAATAAAGAGAACATTTTGACAACTTTAGGACACAAATTTCAACATTCGGGATCTTTATATTTTTATAGGAATATATACTTTCTATATCTTAACCTCAGGTTGTTGAAGAGTTGCTTATCATACGAGGCTGTGATGTTTACGCTTTTCATTTTGATGGGAAATGTTTTCTTTGTGCTCCATTCTCAGCAACTGGATGTTTTATTTATTTATTTTTTTTTTCTGAGTCAAATATACAAAGAAGCATAAAGAGAAAAAGAAGACTGGTAATAGAGGCTGTAGGCTAACCTTGGTGTTCCACAATGTGTTGCTCTGACATGGCCCTGAGTGGCAAGGCATTTACACGGCTCCCACCTCCTGCTGTGAGATTTGGAGTATAACTCGTGAATATGATTAGGGCTTATGATCTCTTCAAGGCTCTCTGCAACCTATTAAAAATGAGCAGAGTACACAGATTAAAACCTGGCCACAAACTGAGTTTCTTGATGTTCGTAGATATGCTGGAAATATTTATAAATTGAATTTGTGGAAACCCTGGATAAATGAGATTTTGTCGTCCTTGTTAACATTTTGTGCACAGATGAGATTTTACATTAGTGTGTCCTCTTGGACCTTTAAATAGTTTGTCAAGTTAAATACAAAAACTAAAGGTTATTACTTAGGCTTTATGTGCATTTCTATTCAACCCCCTTTACTCTGACAGCCCTTAAATGCATCCAATGAAGCCAGTGGCCTGCAGAAGTGACATAATTTGCAAAAACGGCAGTATGTATTATTATTTAATTTCCCTTTGAGATTACTACAGAATTTTTAAATTTGAATGTAGGAGTGCTGTGATCAGACGAAACTAAAATTAAAACACAGACGAACACCTACATATATGTAGAGTTTTATCGTTAGAGAATTTTGAAAACCATGTGTCACTTTCCTTTTCATTTTCAGAAATCAGGGAATCAAATGGTGTTATACCTTTCCCACGAAGCTCAAACAAGCTGTATCTTTCACAACTACTGCTACAATTCTTTTCTTTTTTTTCCTAATCCATCTTCTCTGATATTGGACAAGAGAAAAATTTAATTGGTAGCATATGTCAACAGCTATTTGATTACATTTTGTCAAACCGTCCCCATCAGACCTAGCTCCTCTTTCCGGTTCTATCAATTCTACGTACTCTCCCTCCTGATGGCGCGTCTCATTTTCACTGTTTGCTCTTTGAGCTCCCAGATTGCTCCGTCTATTTGCTTCCTTGAATGAGTTCAGTCTCAAGAAAAGGAGCTCTGGTGGATAAGGGAGAAGTGTGTTAACAGTTCCACCCTATCGTCTGAGCTTGTTGTGGTTCAGCTGATTCCTAGTGTGTCTGCTTAGAAGCTTTTCTCTAATCAATTCAAAAGCAATATCGGGGGGATACCAATTGATTCTAAATTATTTTCCACTTTCCCTATTGGTGGTGCAACCTAATTTTTGACTGGTTTATTTGCATCTAAGCAAAGCCCAAGAAGTCGAGGGGAAACAACTAAACTCATAGAAATGTAAAATAAAAGAAATGCTCAAATGTTTTAATTTTCTTAATAATGTTAAGTACAAGCAATTTATATCATCTGAAATCCTGTCACCGCCTGACTTATGTATATATTTTTAAAAATCTTTAGCCATTTGAAAGGTCGAAATGTTAAAAAAAAAAAAAAAAAAACATTAATAAAGGCCCTTCATCTGGCCCTTTTATGTTTAAAGGCACATCAAACACTAATACAAATGCTATATATATATATATATATATATATATATATATATATATATATATATATATATATATATATATATATATATATATATATATATATATGTGTGTGTGTGTGTGTGTGTGTGTGTGTGTGTGCGTGTGGGGGTGTGGGGGTGTCTGTGTGTGCATGCGTGTGTGAACATCATCTGTCAATGGGCATGTCAAAGTGACCTTTTAAGCTTTAAGTAGGAAAAAATGTCTCTGTTCGATTTGAAAAACAAAATTTTCCATCCCAATCTCATTGATGGTTTTTGATTTATGTTTCTGGTAAACCTCATTACCGCTTGGACCTTGAGGTAAGATTTGGACCTAAAGAAACATATTTAGAGGTAATGCAGTAAGACTTTTCTTGACCGAAAAGACGACAGGCTGAAAAAAAATAATAAAGAAAGACTGCAGAGGCAAAGACTGTAATGAGTCTGGCCTCTGTGGAAGGTGGCAGCACAATGCATTTGAAAGAGTGGCCAACATACAGTAATTTCACATACAATAACTTACAACACAAAAGTACACTGGGGAACTTTTTATAGTGTTTGAAATAAATGTATTTTTCAATTCACAAAGAATTTTTTATAAAGAGTTTACTTAAAATATATTTTTGATAATCAAGATTTTTCTCATTTTGGGAACAATAACAAGGAGAAAACTTGAACCACAGCCAAGTCAAACCATTTGGAGGACAAGACAAATATTATGTTCATCACCCCCTACTGATGCTTGCTCCCTACTAAGCATATTAGGAAAACCTCAAGATATTGCAAATCCAATGCCATCTCAGGCACACATTTTGGGCAGTGTGAACATACTTATTTGAATTGATTTTTGAACAATTTCAAAATCAAAATGTGGTGCTTCAAATGATTTCATTGCTTCTCTGAGGTCACGAGATTTTGATCATTTCAAAATATTTGTAGGGTATATTCTTTTCAACATCCTTCTCTCCATTGTCTTTTAATGACTCTGGTGGGGTCATTAAGCTGGTGAAAAGCTTAAAGAATCTCTCCAATTTTTCTTCAGGAGCTGCGAAAACATCTGAAATATTAAGGCTGAAAGTATTAAAAGTCAAAATGTGGGTCCTCAGTGGAGCGATGATTCTCTGCAGAGAAACTGAGGTGAGAGTAGATCAGTTGAGCCCATCACCCAATAATAATAATGGTGAAAAAAATACTTCTCAGAATTTTTGTCAATTTTTGAGTTGGACAAACAGTTCTTACTATGCTTGTGGAGAGTAATTCAACAACAATATGTTTGATCTCATAGTTTTAACTCTATCTGAAACAAATTAATTTAGTCTCCTATGGTAGAACACATTCTCTCACTGATTTATTTTGATAGTATCAGTGTTTTCATTGACCATCAAATTTACAAATGTTGTTTTTCAGATATTAGCAAAAAATTGCTCAGAAATATTCCGCACATGTGTAATGGAAACGCAGTTAGTGTTTCTCTTCAGGTCCACAACAAACCTTCATATGGTGAGACTAGTCTTAAAATATAAAGTTTTGTTCATCATTATTCCCAAATTTATTAGTGAGTATTTTTTTCTGACTGCATCAAAATATGCCTGTCTTAATGTCCATCCATCCAGACATACACACATGTACATAATCTAAACACTCTATAATAATCTAAACACCCTAAAAGAAAGATATCTATAACATTTGCAAGTGTAAAAAATAATTTTTTTCTCTGTCTAAGGAGTTGAAAAACTTTAAGTCAGGCTTGAAAATGCCAGTGCCAAATTAGGTCATGATGGAGAGATGATCTAAAAAAAGACACAAACAAAAACAACACCCTTTTTACTTCAATTGAACAGATTTTCGTTTGACCACGGTAAAAAGTCTGACACTTGAGATCTGAAAATTGTTGACCGTGTCTTTTCCCGCAAAGGAAAGATGTGGATTCTTTTTTGAAGAACATAGACATTAATGTGGTATGTTTTCAAAAGTTGACGCAAATTTTAAGATTGCAAATTTGCACATGTGGGGAAGAAACCAAAAATATGAAGACATGCACTAAGTCACATGCACAACATAAAGTGCTGGAGGTCCAGGAGCACATGCCACATATACTGAGGCAGGTAAAAGTGCAAAATGCCCTGGGCCTTCTCATGAGTTGAGCAATAGGTCAATATCATGCTGGATAAGGCTGAGGACTCAGCAGACAGACTCAACCTGCCAGAATTCACACTTCTCCCTTGTCTATCTGTTTTCCCATCACAGATCTACTGTAGTGTGCACACAGCAAGAACTAATCTAGAAGTTTTTTTTTCTTTTTTTTCTATTACAAGGTTTTCTCATAAAATGAGACTGGGTTCACATTTTTACTATAAAACCACTGAATAGTTCAGGGAAATGATTCTGGCTTTAAACATTATTTCCATAATTTTCCATGTGCAGTCCATATTAATTACTGATTGTATTATTGGACTGCCTTGGGAACTTCAGCGTGGTGCTACTTGTTATTTAACAGTATTCTAAGATTTATCACTGATTTCATTCACGGTACCAGCAGGGTTGAAAAATGTTGGGTTTTTAACGACTGTTAGCAAAATACATGCTCAAATTATTTCCATCCTGTTCCGCTGATTTGCACTACGGGATGCAGATTGCGAGACAGAGTCGGGAGATCTGAGCTTGAAAGCTCCAGCGCGAATTGATCTGATGCCAGTGGGGAGACGCAGGCATCCAGAGCCAACGAGCTATTTCGGTGCATTCAAGCTGACATGTTGAATATTGTCTCCAACAGGGAGAGGAGGCCTTGTGCTTGGGCATGAGCCATCTTATTGTAATTGCTAACAAGCACATGGACAAAATCCACTTGAGTGATTGGACTGATAAACTTTGTACCTCTGTTGTTGTCAGAGCAATTACTGAGAAAAGCAACAAAACGGCCGGCCATCCCTGGAGGAATCTCAAGTATGAGTAATGGGGTAAATATTATTATGTTCTGCCAGGTCAAGTGCTCAGAAACAGTACCAGGTCAACATATTTCTCTCTTTCTTAATGAACAGCGACACATGCAATTCTGCAAACGGTTGTCTCAGCAGCACCGAAACTTTGCTCATTTTAGTTGCAATTACACACCCGCAAACGAGTAAAGTTAAAACTTTGCAACTTTCTGCATCAAAGATTGCCAAGAAAGATAAAAAAAACAAAAAACAATCTTTCCAAATCAAACTTGCAGAATTTCTGTTATTTGAGCAAACTAATGTAATTATCCTGGAACAATAAAGACTAATGTCACTAACAAACAAGAAAGACTGATTCATTCAGTCCACGAGGTATAGCAAGTAATTTGTCATTTTTATGTATATTAAGATACCAAAGGAGAAAAAGAAGTGTGTTTCTGTTCTCAGGAGGATATCAGTAATGAACAATCTTCCTACAGGGGGATTTTGCCTCAGCAATCCATAATTTGACTGTGACTATATGCAAGGGTTGACATCAAGATATTTTTTGGCTTCCATTTAAAACACATATTGACTAGTGGGCATCTAAAGCCCCAGCTAATTGAAAAGCTGAAAATGTATTAAAAAGCATAGCGTGGAAATATATTTTTGAGTAAAAAGCTCGTCTAAATTAAATTGCCAAGGTCACAGCAAGAAAAAAGGAAAATGCTGATAAATGCGTTGCAAGTAGGTAAGTGTTCCCAATAGGGTAATTTTTATTTTGAGTGTTTTTAGAGTTGATTACATCCACTTTTGCTCACTATACCATTAAAGTCTCACTGTCTTTTTCCATGCAAAGCTGCACAGACACAAGCCCCTGTAGAGTCCTTCACTTTCCTATATCATAAGAACTGAAAAACCAAGCCTATTGAAATGTAAAATAGTTCTGATATCACTCACAAATATTCAGAATTATTTTGCAAGCATCTAACCTAAACTGGGGTTTTTTGGTTGTTTTCTGGAGTTCTCTAAAGACATCTGGACTAGGAGTCTTCTCAAAACCGAAGTCAGAGTTTTGTATTCGTTTTCTTTCAGTTATTTTTAAGCATGGAGAGTAGTGGCACTAACACTCCCAGCGTGTTTCCTGCTCCTTTGTCCATTTTCGACATGTATTTTTCAGCTCAGATTCATTGGTGCAGGAAGCCATAGTGTTGTGCATATGGCATCTGTACAGCTGACATTTTCTTGTTCTTATTTCCTGACACAAAACCTTTGCATGATTCATTTATCCAGAGAAAAATGACTCCTGTTTATGTATTGTGAGTGGCAGTGAAATACATTTTCAGCTGCTTATGTTTTTTAAAAAAAATAATGGCATTGGGATTTGTGTGGAAACTAATGTTAAAGTGCAGTCAAAGATTACCGCTAAAATTGTAGCCACTTTACTCGTTTTTCATTCGTTATTTTTGCTGCATTGCCTCATTTTCCCGCTGGTATCTTTACAAGATGCAGTTATTTTGTTATAGAGCTTCAAAAAGTAAAAAAAAATATCTTCTCAGTTTTTGATTTAATGTTTAATAATATTTAATGTTAGAGAGAAAATGTATTTTTATATCCAAAAAAGATGCATTACAAGTATTGTATATTTAATTTGTTTTATGTATGTGAAAATCTGGTTTAAGCATTATTTGACGTTAAATAATATAAGCTCATTGTAAAGTAAGTAAGAGCTTCCTTCTAAATCGTATTAAAGTCGTGACAATCAGATAATTAGGTACAACTGCAATATGCAATGAGTCAGAGGGAGATGGATATTTATCATTCCACGTACCAGACAGTCACACCAAATACTGCCCTGTCTTGTAAATATTTATTTATACATTGACTTTGATTATGTTTCTTTGATTTCAAAATGTCAAAACAAAAACAGTTTGAAGAACGATGCTTTCTTGATTTTTCAACCCAAGTATCCAATTTGGGAGCACACGCCGATGTGTGATACATCCTATCATCAACTGTGAAAGATAAAGATACAACTTTCTCCTGCTTGCCATTTTGCTCAAAACTTTTTTTCGTTCTATGATTTGGTGCTGTTTTCTAAAAAAAAATACATGCTTTCCTTGGGACTGATCATAAACTTCAAAGAACTCCACTTCTCATCGATAATAAATTTCAGTCTTGAAAATGTCTTCTGGATTACATCAGTAAATGGAAATGTCCTACATATGATGACTTGGAAAGATGGAAAATGTACAAGAAGCATTTCCCTCACCGTTCCCACAGGGGTAAAACTTCACAGTAATAACATTTTGAAGAGTTTCCAAGTTTTGAGTCTCAAAGCTCTAAGAGTCTTTTGTAGCCATGAACACCCTGGAGATGCAGCACTCGCAAAGTTTTTCCTGTTTGGTCAAGTGCCTGTAAAATCAGTAAAATTTCAAATTGCTCAGAGTTTATTCAGAGTTTCTTAACTTTTCCCGTAGCGCTCATTCTTTTAAAAGATTTCACTCTGATAAGTGATTTTCAGTGAACAGTTTTAAGTTAAAGTTTGTAAATTATTTTAGACAATATTACTATTTTAGCAAATCTCAAACATTTCACCACCACATTAACTTTAAACTTGATAAAACACAGTAGACCAACACTATCAGATGCCATGGCTCCCTGTATCATCACTGACAAGGCAAACTTCACAAATGAGCACAAGCTTCTTGGATTGTTTGCCTCTCCACTTTTCCTCCATTTTCTGGGAACTTGTTCTCAATGAAATGACAATTTTACTTTCACCTGAAAAAGGAGTTAGGCCAACAAAGTGCAGTGCTTTTTCTCCTTAGCCCAGGTAAGATGCCTCTGATTTGTCTGGTTCTTAAAATAAGACATTTGACAGTTGCAGCTGGATCTATTTGTGTAAGCTGGCTCTTGCAGCGCTGACTTCAGCCGCAGTTCACATCTCGTGAATCTCCTTCAAACCGTTAAATTAGCTCCTCGCTGTCTTATCAATCCTGTACTTATCCTTGTTACTTATGTGATATATCCCTTTTAAACTTTTTTTAAAAATGTATGCGTACATAATCCGAAATAGTCATGTTCTTGAGCATTGAGCTTTTTTGCTTATTGTTCCTGTGGAAGGAATTGATGACCATAAACTGTAGCTAAAGATCGTATGTGGATCGTAACATATTTACAAGACAACTTTTCTGTTATTTTTACTAATCTATAGTAATATTCTAATTTTCAGGAAACATAATCATCAAAATGAACAAAAAAAAACAAGAAAACATTTGATATATTACCCCAGTGTCTATCTTTATATGTGGTTGTAGATAAACTCAAATACAATGATATGTACCTGCTTTCGGACTCAGATTGAAGAGCCACAGACACTGAACCAAGATTAGCATTTTGTTTTGTTTTAAAAGGGAAACTCAGAGACTTTACAGAGCATGAGGTCCAGTTATACTGGTGACACTGGTTGAGTATTTGCCAGGCAGGTAAGTTGTCGTTGGACATGTTGCTTCTGTTCAAGAGGCAGAACGGTCACCTGAAGGTCAATGAAATTCATGAAATTGGAAAGCATACCACTGTCAAGCTGCACAGGCAAAGTATGACTGGAAGAACAATGAAACAATCATTAAGATAAAAAACAAGGGGGTGAGCAAAATGAGAAAAGTTTCTGACCTCATCTGTGATAGTTATCACCACATTAAAAATAGTAGCTGTGAGGAAAACAAAGTACAATTATTGTTTGCATATAGGATGCATGTTTAGTTATGAAACTAAGTTGATCTTGCTCATGGGTAAAATCCATCCTTGTGAAAACCAAATGTCTTCCTGTCAGTATAAAATGTAACAAATACGCACCTGAGGAAAGTTAACTAAGCTACAGGCACCTGTTATAGCAAGAAACGTTTCAAACTTGTACAGAGCATGTTGTTGTTTTTGGTCATGTTCATGCAGATAAACTCCTGTGAACTCTTTGCACAAAAGAAAGTGTAGGAAGATTCAGCACTCTATAGTTAATCAACAGCTATATTTATATGTTGTGTTTTCAAGATACGGTGGCATCCTAAGGTAAAGTCATTTTCCAAGCAGCATGTTTTCCACTAAAATTCTTTGTCCCTATCTTACAGACAAGTCCTTGCAGACACCTATAATTATAGCATTGGCGCAGGAATAAATTCAGCTGTTTTTTTTTATCCTCTTAGCAAACTCTTAGAAGTGTGTTCACAGACACTTGTCTGCAAAAGCCCTGTGAAGCCTCAGACGCTTTACACTGCAGGGTTTGTGTGTGGGTATTTCTGAGCTGCAAGGTGAAAATTACAATTTACACTCTGTGTGTACTGCAGAGCTACAAAGACCAGTAGGTGGGATGATAGCAAACAGTACATTGTAGAGACGACTCCACAGTTTACATGGAGCCATATGACAGACAGAACCGCAGGCACAAGGTGTTTCACAAAAACATAAATCATTCCAGGCACAACAGGACCAAGTATAATACGACACTTATAGCAATTACAGGAGTTTTTGTTCCTTGTCTGAGCTTTGTGGAAAAGACGTGTGGGGTTGAGTAAAAACGGCTATCGGTGCAGCATGGTGCATGACTAAAGAAGTCAAAGTATTGAACTGTATTGCTTTTGATTTGCCATCTTTTCAAAGTTTAGGAAGATGTTAACCAAAACATTCTGCAACATGGAAGTGATGAGAGTTTTTCTGGATTTCAGTTGCTCTATCTTTGTGCAGATACAGATGGAGAAGCTGTTGGATGTTACTAATAAAATAATGTGTAATCTAACTTACTAACTTACTGCTATTCCAGACTAACCCCCAAAAGACTCATTAAACTATGAAGGTATGTGGTATTTTACCTACATGGGATTTCTTGTGCACTGCACACAGATGGGACGTCTCTTTCCTCTTGTCCTGTCACAGTCCATAAATCCTCTCCTCTCCTGACTGTAACGAATTACTAGTTGTGTTTCTGGCATATCTCCAACTTCACTTGGCCACTACAACTTGAGTAACAACAAGATTGTTTGAAAATGTCAATAAATGCCCTTCATCAATATAATATAAGGTCTTTCTTGAATTATTTACCGACAAAGAGCATTGAAACACAAAACAAAGATGGCACTGAAATCCTTTAAACCTTCATACTGCAAACTGTGACCAGCATGTTGGAGACAAGGGCAATCACACTGGACAAGTTAGACCAGTGAGTCCAGTGTGACTTTTTTACAGAAATGTAGAATAAAGAAAACATAATTTCTAATGAAAGAAGTTAGGATGAAATCAGTGAATACTTAAGGTACATCTGCAGCTGTAAAAGAATCTATGACAGTGAAACATAACAAATCTGCAATGTAATAAATGTGGTTATGAGCCTTTGAGTTACTAATGAACAACAAAATCTAACGTAACCTTTTTTAATAAAAAAGACTCTATAACTGCTCATAAGTTTATTTATTGACATAATAGTGGATATTAAATTGTAGGCGGTCAATACTGTATTTAACCCAAATCCCCATAGTGAAGTATTAATGTTTGTGGATTCAAAAGATCAAGGTCAATGAAACAGCCCTGGGCAAAGAAGTCTTTCTAGTCCATTGTTAAAGCTGCGATGCAACAGCAGGATCCTACAAAAACAACTCTACAAAGGTTCATTCAGAAATTAAAACTTTCATTTTCTCATTTAAACAAATCAGATACTCCTAAGGCAAATATTTAAAAATAGATCAATGCAGATTTAAAAATTTTAGCATGCCTCCATTGATGTACTCTTGCTTGCTGTGCAAAGGCATTTGCTTTAATCAATCTTCACATTCTAGTTTCTCTTAGCATAAGTGGAGTAAAATATTTGATGTCCTACTGTATGAAGATTGTGTATGGTACTTTTCGCTGTAGTGTTACGAACTTTTATTCAGTTTCCCGTACTTAATGATCACCTGACCATCTTGGGCTGAAAGTCCAATGCTATGTATAAAGTCTATTATTGCCACCAAGTAGTCTAATAATTATTCGTTTACATCTGCATTGGGATTTTATTGCCATGAAATAATTTTGACAAGTTATGCTGCAAAATCGGATAGGAAGGCAATACTGAAACGTTCTTGATTTACAGTTTCTCCTTAAAAACTCAAGCATGAAGGCAATATTGAGACCAGAATATAAGCCATAAAGCCATATGACTATGAAGAGTAATAAAACACGGGGAAGGAGAACATTGGAACTTTTATTACCTTTCTTTCTCTGTCTTGACAGCGAAGCAGCTGAAGAAGTTACAACTTTACAGATATCAACAATAACTTTTATATACATACTGTTGATATTTGTCAAATGACTGGTTCTTGGGAATTAAAGATCTTTAATAAAAAGCTCCTCATTAATAGAAATAAAAAAGATAAAGAAAAACTGTACGAAAAGAGACGTTCTGTATTTCTAGTGTTTCAAACTTCAAACTGTTCTCCTTTACCAAATTAAGATGTTCCTACTTCTAGTCATAATCCTTCTAATTTTTCAGAATAATGATATATAATATATACTATAAAACATATATAAATATAAAACAACGCAGTTCTTAGTTTATTTAAATATTTACCGAGCAAAGAGAATTATGATAGAAAAGCTTAAATTATAATTCATAAACATTTTAATGCAGAACTGTGTCTCAGATTTATCATCTGAGCCCAGAAGAAAACCCCTCTTCTTAATTAAATGATAAGATCTGTGCTAGATTAACAAAAAAAAAATAAGATGAGCAGTTATGAGCAAATAAGTTTCAAAGTTTTGGAGGCGTTCTTTCAAAGTGTTTACATTTTATATTGCATAATCTAAAGATCAGGATCTGCTTAAGTTGTTTCATCTTTTTCTTCAGAATCTCTGTTGATTAGATCCGTTTCTGGGGAAGCTAACCGAGTGAACCCGAGTGCAGACCCAGACAGACACGGGACGATAAAAGATAACGCCGTAATTTACTGACTGAACAGGTGCGCATATTAAGTTGAGAAGTGAAGGGGTCATGAGCAGAGAAGTGGGTGGTGTGTGTGATGAGCTAAGGGCAGGTTTGAAACAGACGCAGGTCCTCAGCTGAGACGAAAAACAAGGCAACTGCAAAGGAAAGAAATGACGACAATGAAAAAGCACAGCTGCATGAAAAAGCTCTACAAAGACTTTACACACGTTTCACCCACTCAGACAATCAGACTCGCTAAGTCTGAGGCAAAGGGTGCTTTTAGACGAACAAGGCCGAGGATCTGAGCAACGAGCCACATTTCTTTTGAGGTCTGAAGTGCAGAGGAGGCTGAAGATTTTTACTTGTGACTGACTCCGCTGATCCAGTTTCTTAGTTTGAAAAAAATGATTTGTTTTGTTTGTTCAAAATCTGTGAAGACTGTAAAAGTTGTTATGTGTTCCCAGCTTCAAAGAGGATTAAGAAAAAAATCTGGACCATTGGAAACCTAGCTTTTTTTTATCTAGACGTTAACATAAATAATTATACAAGCAGCTGAATTAAACTGTCGCCATTTGTTTGCTTTGATTTTGGTGCAGATTATCAGGAATGCACAGCCTTTGTGAGTGAATATGACCCGGCTTCCTGTGCCCGAGGTTGTTAGCATGGAAGAAAATGGGAATAAAATAATGAAAGATGATTACAGACTGGCTTCATTTTATCATAGATATGTTTTCAGAAGAGAAAGAACTAATTATACTGCAGTAGCTGAGGTTGGATGTGATTGAGGTGAATCCAAGTGATGAACTTCTTGGACTAAATTTTATTTTGTTTTCTTTTCGCTGCTGGAAGAAGGGCAAGCAGCTGTTTAAGACTATTTAGCAGGTTAATTTAGATCAAGAAGTTTATTCTAATTAAATTAGCCATTGTTAGTAGTTTGTATTATATTTCTTTGAAAAGCAGTTCATTCCTTAAATTTTCTTTAGGATATTGAAAACGTCTACCAACTCATTTTATTTCTAGTAAATTGGTCTATTTGCTGACCTCCTTCTGCTGATTTGGGGATTTCTTCAGTTTTCTGAAAATCATGATATGATGTCTAACTTTCCTAGACATTTATAATCATTTAGGTTGGGCTAATTTCTCAAAAAGATGCTGTTGGTTTTATTTCTAAATACTTTTCTCAAAAGATATACTCAAGAGTTTCTTCCAGTTTAGTTCAACTTCAAACTTTCTGAAAACTCACATAAAAAAACATACTCTTTGTAAATAATTAATTAGAAACTCCTTATTGATAATTTGACTATTCCTGGGTTTTAAAAGTCATTGCCATAGACGTCTAATTGGATGTAACTGAATTTATCAGAAAGCAAATGTTCTTTTGGTTTGCTTTAGTCCGTGACTGGTTTGACCTTAGCTTACCGCCGTCAGAAAAAAGCAACTTCTGTAGCAAAGCTGAGTATCTGACTGAAACACAAACCCTTCAGGCATGCAAAGAAAGTTGAGGTGTTGATTTCAGAATGTTTTTTGTACCTTGCAATGTTTCATATCAGCCAATTTTGCCTCACAGAAATACAGGGAATTGTTTCATTCAAATCACAACTTTATTATAAATGCATTTAAATAAATTAAAACAGATGATCTCCATTGGCCAATAATATTAGTAAAGTACACAGTTATTAAACAAAAATACTGCAACACTGATTCACTGTAACAATTTTTTATTGTTTTTCACAGCTCTTTAGTTAAATCAAGATAAAAAAAAAGAAATATATTTGAATTTGTTTACTCTATTTTTTTCCATTATTAGAAGCATCAAAGATAAATACAGAGAAACAGAAAGACAATTAATGTTACTTGGATTTACATGAATGAATCGAACCTCTGAATATTTGTAGGAAGTTAAAGTTCTCAACAAAATAATAGTCCTTGAACAGAAAAAGAAGCACTGTAATCTAATCTACTGAGTTCTGCATGAAACACTTAAATAAAAGATAATCAAGCTGCTCCATATTTCTTACATGAGCCTGTAAATCCATTCTTTTCTTTAAATCATTGAACATAATCGCTCTTTTTGATCTAATTAGACTTTCACTGGTCCTCACGCCGCACAGCCTGCTTTGATTCTGAAGATGCTCAGACCTGTTGAACTTCACTGAATTCCTGTCCACACTTTTACACACTGCTCAATGCTCAATAAGACTGCGTTTGACTTGTGAGTCAACTTATGCCATGCAGCAGAAAAAATACAAACACACATAATACAAAATAAAAACCCATAAAGGGAAAGAAGAGCTCAGATGTGAACGCATTAGTCGACTTACAGGTCGTCAAACGTTCCCCGAAAGAAGGAGCTGGTTTCAGTTAATGTCAAATCTGCTCAAGACAAACAGAGAGCACAGCTGGAGTCGTGTCAAATGGAGCCTGAAAATATTAAATATTTTATAGTCTCTCAAAATAAGTCATGTATATTACAGTAGATGGAAGTGCAGTTCCCCTCATTAATCCCATAGGGGGAAAAAATGAAGTGACACAGTGTCAAGAGCTGCTGGTAAGGAGCTGAAGCAGACTTTTTTCTTTCCTCTGTTGGTCTCCTTATTGCTGCTTTCTACAAGCCTATTGATACTGCAGATTACAGGGTTCTTATTGTGCTGCAAAGCATCATTCATAGGATGTCTGCAAATCTCTAGTTAAGCTCAGGGTAATGGACAAATCGCCCACGGGAAGCAATACTGGGTTATAGCATCGCCAAAAGACAATTTACATTAATAATGATGGGTATGCTATCAAACATAATGAAATTGTAGCCTATTTGTGTTAAGCCTGTAAACTGCAGTCAGGAGAACTACTCCCAAAAGGTATAGTTTTTGTGTCCTTGTGTTTGTTCAAGAGGTAAAAAAGTAGAAATGAAGAACAAAAAAGAGGAGCAGAAACACCAACGTAATCTTTCTGAAGGCCTTTTTGAGTTGGGGTTCAATATGTATTTCAGCAAAGAATTATTTTCAAATTACTCCACTGCTATTGTTATTTATGTTTTGCTTTTGTCACATGCTTGAATAATGAGTTGAGGGGATTCGATGGAGCCTGAGAAGATATTTTTTTACTCAACAAACAACAAGCAACTAAACTGTGTAATATTCGTAGGAAGAAGTACGATTCTAGGGATGTGAAAAGCTGTTTTCCACCACTGTCAGTCAGTTTTTGAACTTTAAAATTCACAGCAAAAACCAAGTCTTTTATTGTAACACAACACACACAATCACTAAATGGTCTCTGCTTTCATGAAAGGGCTGAACTCTGTGTTGAATAACCACAGGAACGGTGAGCTTATCACCCGGCTTTGCGATGGGGTCCGCTGTAATGAGAAGGGCCTCTGAAGGAGTGCAGTAAAATCAGGAAGGCAAAGGAAACTGCTGACCACGTCCTTTGCTGCAAAAAGCAGCTGAACTTGCAGCTGGCACGTCTCACACCATCAGTATAAGCTCAGGTTTCCCGTCCTTGCTGGATTCACCACCTACTACTCCGGCTTACCAAGCCGAACTGCATTTCTCAAAGATGCAGCCGCCTAGAATCTCCCAGCAGGTTAACCTTTCAAGACTGAGCTGAATTATCTCTGTAGGTGGTTTAAATAGACTTTTATTGTGATGTGAAAATGATTAAACAATAGTAAATTTACAAAGAGTACAATTATTGTTTTCTTAGTTCATACATGTTTGATTCAGACAAACAAAAAGCTGCCTGAATGCATGTGGGGCAACTTTGCAAAGAGAGCAACTATTAACATACTTTATAAAGAGAAAGAGAACTTGTACTGTGTAAATACAGCATTTATTAATGTTTCAAAGTGGTTTGTGAATCTTGATGTTTTAAAAATCTTACTGTGGATCATATTACATTTGTAGACGTAGAATCACTTCCTGTATTCAAGGATTGACTGGAAGTTGGTAACGCGATTCGCAACTTTCCTGTTGTTTTTGTATTTTTATTTTAAAGCATTTATTACACATAAATCCATGTTTTCTTATTTTCGCAGTGAACTCAGCTCGCTTAAAAGGACAGACCACTGGTTCATTGAAGGCGCTCTAAGCAACCACCTCTTGCTGCCACTGCCTTGGACAGTGTTTTTTTTTTTTTTTTTTTTGTATTGTGCATTAAAATGAACGTAAGCTAACCCATAGCTGCATTTATTTCTTCTTCAAATAATCATAGAAAGGAAATAATACTTGAGTCCAATCAAAATCCAACGTGCTAATGGTTGTATAAAGACCAGAGAGCCAGAAGACAAGAAGAACGACTTGAAATCAAGAGTTTTGGTGAGAAACATGCAGCTGCAAATCACTGCTGGATACTTTATAGGTTTTCTTCCAGGGCCATTCTTTTCTTTCTTTGACGTTAATTGAAATTTTCCATCATTTTTTGAGTTTTAATTTATTTATTTTTATGTGTTGTTTGATGGAATCAAATTATGTATTCAGTTCACTTAAAAAGTTTTTATGTTTAGAAAGTGGAATTTCATGCATTATTAATAAATGTAGATGTGATGTAAATCCCTGATGTTGTGTCAGAGTAAGGTCAGGCTGCTCCAAAGTAAAGTAAAGGTTTACTGACTACATTATTTTACATTTATGATGCATATTTTTTTCATACATTAAAACACGTGTCATTCATATTAATTCATTCATTGTTCTTACTCTGTTGGGAATGCGGGGGGGACTGGCGTCTATCTCCAGCAGTCATTGGGAAACGTTGTTTAAAGTAATTGTCATTATGTATTAAAACATGTTTTAAGATCCGTTATCATCCGAATACAAGAAAAAGCTTATCACTCATAAATGAATTTTTTTTTTCAATAACTCATATGGTTAAATAAACAAATGACATGAATGAAACCAATTCCCTCATTTTCTCTGATGCTTATCATTAACACATGATGGGAGATTACTTAATTTTACAGACACCGGCCATGTCTCATTATTATTACTAATGAACCTCAAGATAATTTGAGTTATAAAAGCAATGCCTGTAATAAAATTGGTTGACTTGTTAGAATATCCTCTCTTAAAAGGGAGTTTCAATGCATACTGAGTTCAACCCTCCTTAAAGTTAATGTGCTGGAGGTGACGCTCAAAACACGTTTGGTGTAATCGCACCAAAAGTGCTCACGTGTCAAACTTAAAGCGTCAGATGCGTTTTTGACGTGTGTAACGTGTTCACTGTGAATGCACCATTACTCAGTACACTGGAGAGGAAGGCATTTGTTTTGGGAACCTCAGCAATCTAAGTCTCAGGCCCTGGGCAGGGTCAGGAGCTGCTCGGTTTGTGCATATTTGAGATCCTTGGGTATCAGGGTTAAAAGTAACAGAAAATGCATTTTAAGTTCTCTTTTATTAAACACTTTTATTAAATACTGGTCACTCTTTCTTTAGGCTCTGAGATGCTTTTTAACTCTTGAATATTACCAATTTCAAATTGTAAGAAAATCAGCCAATAATGTAAAACCTAGTGCTATATTTTCCTATGAAGAAAATTCATCCAGTTTTAGAGTTCAGCAATGATCTTCACTCATATCTAATGCCACTAAACCTCAGGAAACACTAGAGCTATCACCGGGTCCAGCAAGGGGAAACACATTACTTTTTTTAAAAAAAAGATTTGAAACTCTGGGTGACCTATTTTAACATTGAGGATTACGTCTGGAGTATACGCCTGACCTTTTTCAGGCCTGAATCCAATCTCAAGTCATTTTCTGCAGGGTCACACCTGGTCATTCCTCAGAAAAATAAAAAGTAACAGTCATCTTTGTTTGGGCCTCTTTGCCATGGAATAACTAAGAATATCAGAGCAGAAGAAGTCATTGTCTTCTTTTTGATTGTTTTATTCTGATCTGATCACCAGTCTTTTACTATTTGTTAATGTGCTAAATCTTTTTGTAATTCAATGAAAAGCACAAGTCATTTTTAATTGTCTGAGACTAGAATATATATTTCCTCATATTTAATGAAATTTTTTTAATTAAACCGAGCCAAATTGAATAAACAAGTCAGTTTTTAATGGTAACTACATTTAACTGTGTCCTTTTAAAAAAATCATGGAACATAGATGGTGGGCTGGCATGACCCTCCTTTGGTCCCCACTAGATACGAATATACAAGTATTTACCACACACACCATCTCTACACACCACTATACACACACACTCTCCTACTCAAGCACTTGTGCAAATAATCCAGAAGGCTGAAGGTCCTACAAACAGACATTCATGCTTTATTAACCAGATGCATCACGTCAGTCAAGTAACTCACATACAATCTCAAGATCTCATTTTTGTAGAAGAAAATGTCTTCATATGATAAATGTTGTAACATTTAGACAAAAGAGGTAAGTAGAACATTAAGGACTGTTAAAGTAACATCAGTTTGCTTGTTCTGTTGAGAAAACATGGAAGACCAACCATTAATTATGCAAGTTTCAATCATAGGTATGCACTTTATTGACTTGCATTATTTGAAAGTGTGAGAGTCACTGCATTAGTAATGTATTTATCTGTCTTGATGGCTTAGAGCTCTCGTCTCCAACGTCTAAGCCGGTGTTTTTTAACCTTGGTCTTCACGGCTTTCTGCCTTGCATGTTTCATATGTTTCCCTGATTCAGATGCTTGCAGTTCAGCAAAAGCCAGTTAATTTTAATTCAGGTATGCTGAAGCTGGGAAACATCACAAACATGCAGGGCAGGGCACCTTGAGGACCAGCAATGTGATCCGTTTAGGTCATAGCTACTGTTGCATAAAATTACTAATTACATGATATCAGTTTTTATAAACTGCTGTGATTTGACAGACATTATTGCTTCTACAATCTACAAATTTAAACTATTTGTGGTCTATTCAATATGAAATAAAGACATATTTTTGAGCCTAGAAGACACTCATATTAGCCTATGATTGTGGTCTGTATGCATAGAGGGAATGACATGGCATTGTGTTGCTTCTTCTGCAAGTATTTGGTATTCAGTGAACAGAGATTTTGTTTTTATGACTTTTATAACAAAATTATACTTGAAACTCTTGGCAGAGTTTCCAAAATGGATGTGGTGTGTGATAATTTTTAGTCCATTAACTCACCATGAGCCTAAATTACCTTAAATTGCTTAAAGCAGCACGAGAGACAGGACTGCAAAGTAAGTTATACAGCAGTATGTCAAAAGTAAGACACCCACTAAAATCGATCTGCTGCAGGGGTTAGACATAATGGAAGTAAGCAGTTAATATCTTAAAGAATAATGAAGAAAACTGATCCTGGAAATGTTTTCATCTCTTTAGTAGCTAACCGCAGTTTTAATATAACCTTTAAATTATAATTTTGTTGAATGCAATTTAAAGCATTAATGTTGCTGTTGATAAGGATGCAAAACTAACTATAAACATGAAAGAATTCTTAAATGTATGGAAATGTTTTTGAATTGTGCTTGTATATTGATAAGAGCTCTGCAGCAATTTTAAAACAGTAGAAATGCAATTCTGCAAACCAAACTCCAATCCTGAGCCTTGTGTGCAGAACAAACAGCCTTTTGTCTGTTGAATATTTTTTTTACAAACAAAGGTTTTGTTTTTTTGTTTTTTTTTTTATCTCAAATGCAAAATGTTTATATTTTTGTACAGTTTTGGCTTAACTGCTGCTCTGAATATGTTATTCTCTCAGCCAATGGCTGTTTAATGAGTCTATACTCCACTTAATGATAAGTCAATTCCTAAAATAGTTGACTATTACTGTCAGGAGTCGATTCATTGCAATTATTTTGGTTTGTCGCTTCAGCCCTACATCCTAATAGGACACAGTAAGCTTAAAGGACTACAATTAGGTTTTATCAGTATATCTAACTTGTTAGTTTAAGGAGTTCCCTTCCATTCTGTATGGCTATAAAACAGAAAGAGTGGGGGAAACACAATGATGCAGCATTTGAGTCCACAGTGTTAGAAAATGACCATCATCCTCCTCTTTGTTTGCTATGGCTTCTGCAACCATGCTAGCATTCAATATGTCTCAAACAGAAGGAATATTCCCTCTGTTCGATTTGTGTTCCTCAGAAAAAAGTTTATTTTTCTGAGAATTTGTTAAAAGTCCCTCCTCCAGCAAAGCTGACAAATCCCCAGAAAACAAGGACCTTTGTCTCAGTCCCTGTTATTAATAATTATTCCAAAGGTCGACTGCCAGTTATTACAAAGCCCTCTTACTCTTTGTGCTTGATGAAATCCTGCAGTTCAAAAGCTTGTTTTGTTGCTGTTTTATAATAATTGTAGATATGATGATAAATAAATAAAATTCTGGCCTTTGATTGTATAAAGTCAGCCAGAAAAGAAGAGAAAAAGATGCGTATATAGAATAATTTGAGACTTCAGAAACAAAAGTCTTCTGATACTCTCATTTTGGAATAGCAAATATTCAGGATGCTTTTTTTGATGACTGGCATCTGCTCAACCCAGAGTAACAAAAGTAGAAAACTGAAAAACTGACTTTACTCTTGAACAAAATTGCCAAATAAAGGTTAACTCTGACAATAAATTTATTCACATTCTCTCTTTTAAATCAGATGTTTAATTCATGTTAAAAGTCTCCTCACATTTCATCAGATGCCACACCATCATGTTGCTCAACACTTTACAAATACCTATCTCGTTCAGTGCAAAATAAATCATCTCTGTGAGAGTGTGTGTTCATGTATGGAATAACTGACAAAAATGCAATTCCAAGAAATTCTCTACTTGGGTAAATATTTGGGTGGTGACTTTATCTTGCCTGATCATTTCTGGAAATGAAAGTTTCCTCAGAGGATCCCCTGACGGTTTCTGAAGTCAGTTCAATTCCCATCATTCCAAATGTACTCTCTCTCTCGAGAGTGGAGCGAAAGGTTACAGTGCTCCAGATTCGAGTCACAATAATCAGACACAGAAATTGTTGTGTACATAATCTTTACACTCCAAAAAACATGTTTGAATGCACTTTGTCCTCCCAAACTGTCACACTAAAGCAGCTGAAGCATGAATTACAGAGAGGAAGTAGCTTCCCACATATCCTGCTATTCCTAATACCTGTGACAGCAACTTTAATTATGACATTTCTGGCCAGGAGAAATTAAATACATATATCTGAACAGTTTCTTTCCTGGACTCTATCTTGTTGGAAGACCAAGTCATTTTGTCCTGAGAGCAGCTAAGCTCATGTGATCTCATGTCAAACAGCATGATATTGTTCTGCCTTGCAGTCTTTGCAATCATTTTTACAGAGTCATTTTTGACTTAACGCCAACATATAGAGGTTGTTTTTTATTGAGATGCAATCTTTGTAGACAAAACTGAAAGCAACAGGTCTTAATGTAAATCAACATGACATTTTGTTTTTCCTTTTGTGCCTCTGTGTTGGATTGACAACCTTTTCTGCAATGGACCTCGACCAGTGGAGATGTATATGGAGAGTAAACAGGGGAAATGTAACAATAGTAATAATCTTTGTCCTCCTTCTGAATATAACATTTAATCTGTAACAAAAAATGACCACAAGCTCAAGCAAACTCAAGCAAATGTTATGTAAAAATGTTGTTGAGTTGTGAAGTGAAGAAATACACTTTGTGACAGTCTGAGTAGCAGCAGCAACTAGACAATTTCCTGTCCTCTTCTTTCTATAAGCCATCAGTTTCACATTATGTCGGTTCTCACATGCTGTCATAAATTGCCACCATGAAAACATCAGTAATAGGTGTTTTGCTTTGATCAGTCAAACAGAAATAGATTGCACCTGTCTTCTCCAGACAAACATTTTAATGTGTTGACTGAGGTGTGACCAGTTTCTTCTAACTTGTTTTGCCAGTCAGTGAAATGTAAATATCAATGGATCGTGAACGATACAACTGAAACTAAATGTAGAAAGCAAACTTCAGTTGTGTTTTCCTAATAGGTTATTTAATGAACATTTCATAATTTTGAGAACGCTCACACGAGGCAAAGTGCTAAACAGTGTAAGTTTCAATTATGAGACCACAGGAAAAGAAAGCTTCACACAGTTTGTCTTTCGACTGACAAGATAATGAGTTGGTGTAATGACAGTGATAGATGTGTGAAGCCCACAAAGTTATATAAAACTTTTAAATCATGGAACTGACCTCTTGTACATTACAACACATAAAACCATCATTTGAAAATCTTTGCATAAATATAATATTAGAAGGTAATTTGTCTTGCCTTTTCTGACCACCATAATCTCATAATCTCAAACCATTGTACACAGTGCCTAAGAATTTACACTCCATTCTGAAACCGAAAACAGTTTCAATATGTTTTGAGTTTCCTCCTTTGTGAGAGAATGTGATGGAATCAAACTGGAACTTTTAGCCACAAAATGTAGGGGGAAGCATCTTACTCCGGGGATATTTTTCTCCACATTGAACTAAACTTTCTATGATGATATAATTATTAATTGTTCTAAACATCAGACACATAACTTTCCACTGAAAAACTGAACAAAAACATGTAATGTATGTTTATGCATCCAAGGCAACAAAAGTAATAAATACTTTGCTGAAATGTTAGGCATTCATACCCCTAAAAAAGCCAATGCAAGCAACTGCCTGTAGTAAATAAGCTTCACCTGTGTGTAATGTAGCCTCAGTGGAAATACATCTGTTCTGTGAAGAACATTAGTGTTCATTAGAGAACATTAGTGAACGATCAGCACAGTGCAGACCTCTGAGCATTCCTGACAAGCAAGCAATGACGTTGTGTGGAGGTCTGTAAAATAATATCCAAAAATCTAAATTCTTACTGTCAACTGTTCATTTAATCAGCCAAACGTAAAGAGCATGGCATAGCAAGATGTAACTATGTGGCTACATTAAGTGATATAACTCTGATCATTCAATCAGAAATCATAAAATTGTTCAGATCAAAATATGGGGATTGCCCTGGCAATGTCCACACCCACATCAAATTAAGAATTTGTGACAAGACTCATAAATTGCTACTCCTGATCTGACTGAGTTTGAGCAATTCAATTTCTAGACAGTTTGAATACCCTTGTAAGGTATGTGTAAAATGAAACATTGTTTTAACAATAGCTCTCTGCTGAATTGAGCTTTTCAGCTAATAATAATGTCTCTAGAAGTGGATTTGAAGATCTCACTCAGTACATATGCTCATGCATATACTCTGTTTGCTCGTGAAATGCAGGTTTGAATATTTATCACAAAACTTTGTTACATGGGGTAACATTATAACTTTCATATGTATGTAATCAAGCGCAAGGACGATGATTGTTTCGGTCCACAGCTCTGTCTTTATGGGTGGAAGATTTATATTTGTTTTCCCTTCAGGTTTTAGTGCAGCTAAGCACCTGCCTACAGTGTGATCTGAACCCTGTACCTGATATTTTAAGACTGCTCCAAGAAACATGCTGGCATCTTACCATTCACCTACGTGTATACTTTAATAAGCTGAGCCTGCTTCCATGGATTCCTCCAACGCTTTGTTGGCAGCAGAGCAGAACATTTTCTTCCTTTTGTGGGTGGTGCAGATGCAGCCAAGCAATGTCCTCCATTATCCGCCATGACGACTGAAAACGCTTTTCTTCACTAAGATCACCGCCCTTTACGCTTGCAAGGGAAGCTATTCTGAAGTGATGTCAATAGCCAATCCTTCCAAGGTTTCACCTTAATTTTTTAAGATGAGCAGCACTTAAAATAACAACTAAAAAAGTTTTATAGTGAATCCATGTAAAGACAAAGTATAATAAATAGATTTCTTGAGTTGAAAAGCTGCTTTGTGCTTAGTGGATGTGTTTTTCTCCAGAAGCATGTTTCTGTTTCTGCTTTCAATAATAGCTTTTTTTTTTCATGAAAGGTTGTTCTGGATCACCTGTACTGAGCGAATTAATTTCTTCATCCTGACAGATTCAGGTATATGAGGATGGTGCAGCAGGAGACAGAAACAGATGTTTAATCAATGGGTAATGAACACAAGGTCACAGTGTCACCGGTTGTGCAAAATTTGCATTACATGAGTAAAGTGAAAGCTTTCATTTAATGACTTGCTTTAGAGTTTCCCTGTTGTTGTTTGTGACTTTGTATCACATACTTTTCATGCGTGTAAAAAAGGGCATCCCCTGTTTTTTTGTTTGTTTTGCTTTGCTTTGACTTTTTATTATTATTATTTAACTAAAACCCTCTGGAAACCAGAGTGCTAAACTTTGTGAAAGGTTAAAATTGTCAGGAATGACTTATAATATATTTAGTTTGTGAAGAATAAAGAAAAAGAACTGTGCTTGAATATTTATTTTATTATATATTGGGTCATTTTTGTGTCTCCTGTAATTGTCAGGAATCTGCGTTGAGTTTGTGAGGTGATTTCTCTCTGTTTTGGAGCTGCAGGTCTCAGCTGCAGGGTGGAGCCCCGCAGGTGGACTCTTGCGCAACTATTACTCATCTGGTCATCATCAGGAGAGTAACAGGAGCTGGCTGCCATACATCCACTGCCTGAGTGTTAACCTTAGTGGTAAGCCAAGCCCTTTGTGCTTCCTACTGCTCCCACTACTTCTCTGAGCCGTTCTCTATTTTTCTCCTTGTGCTTTTTGTCAAAGGTAACTTCAGTGCTGTATTTTGACTTGCTACCTATGGTCTCCCAGGACCTCTTCATTCAAAATTCACTTAAGCACTCTCCTGCACTTCTGGAAACCTCCATGCTCCTTTTCCTCACCATGTTCCTCCTGCGAGCCAAACTTTCTGCCACCCCATCTCACCTGCTCAAGCCTCATGCATCATCTGCTAGTTCTCAGATCCAAGCCTCTTGCACTCTTTTTCATCTCCATTGAACCTCTGCCTAATATCGCCAAGCAAACCCACAACAACAAATTCCACTCACTCCTCCCTGGCATACTTCACCTTCATCAATCAGTGACCTCTTTCATCTCCACCCCTTCGACACAGTCATCGCTCCGCTCACCTCCTGCCTTCTGCTCATAGCGTCCTGTTTCCGAGTCTCCGGCACAACTGGACCAGCAACCATTCATCACTCAACTCATTGTGAAAGAAACTTTGTAAATATTTTGCCTCCTGAGATTACTCAGCTGGTGGGTCAGGAAATTACCCAAAATGCTTGTCTGTAGTTAAATCACCTATTTATTCAGAGGTAAATAAAATCTTGGTAATCAAGATGTAAACATTTGCACATAAAAACATTTTAATGGGATGTCATGAATTTTTTGTTTTTTCAAATGATTGTAGATTTCCCTTACATGTAACTGCTAATGTTTTTTTGTTTGTTTTAAAAAGGCCGACCTACATTCCCAGTTTTTCAAGGTTCAGTTTTCCTTTAGGTTTACAAGAGTTTCAAACTGAGTAATATTCAATTACTTTATTCAATATTCAAATACTTTACTGATCCTAAAAGGACATTAAATGTTGTTGAAACTCACATTAATTAAAGATTGTTCAAAGATTATAAAAGGGTCTCCTGTAGTGGTCTGTGTCACAGGGAATTTGAAGAAGCCTCTGACTGTTTTATAAAATTTGTACACTTTACAGTCGATTTTAAACTAATTGATAATAATGATGTTACATTTAAATATTAACAGTTGTCAGCTGGGTATTTGGTTTTCTTTTCAGTTTTGTGCATCCTTTTAATCACTGAAAATGTTCAATTATTCAGCACACATTCATTGATCACAATCAAATCAGAATTAGATTTTTTTTATTTTTGATTTTGTTTATCCGCTTGCTGTTTGTGACACAGCTCTTTAGCATAAAAAAGCAAAAGAAAAATACTCTCTAAAGTCTAATTTTGGATTTACAGCATAAAATAAAAATTTACTTAAAAGAACCTGGACATTTTCTTCAAAAATTCAGAAATTTAAATCTAAAACGTTTGGCGATTTAAACATCAGTTTAATCCTCTGCAGGTCTTCTCTTAGTGCCGATCCTCTTTTTGTTTTTTAATCAAGGGATGAGTTGTGTCCTTCTTCAAGGTACTCTGAAGTGTAATAGAAAAGAGGGAAGCTAGTTGAAACATGCTGATTTTGATTTCATGCTAAGCAAAAACCCTCAGTATATTTCAATCTTCTTTTATTGTGTCCATTTTATCATTCATTATAACACAGCGGAGCTAAACGCCAGAGCGGACAGCACTTTTCACTTTGAGACCTTGAGGAGCTCGGCGGGTCGGAGTCCAAGAGCAGATTCTATCTTTTGCCTTGGAGATGACAGAGGAGAGAAAATGAGCCTTCATGGGCAGAATGAGGCGGAAATTGAGGAACACAATGAATGTCCTTGAGACAAGTGAGCTCTGCACCAATTTACTTTCTGTTCAGAGGAGAACATCAACAACAGACGTGTTCCTTAGCAACTGACCATTCATTGTATGCGTGTGTGTGTGTGTGTGTGTGTGTTTGTGTGTGTGTGTGTGTGTGTGTGTGTGTGTGTGTGTGGTGTGTGTGTGTGTGTGTGTGTGTGTGTGGGTGTGTGTGTGTGTGTGTGTGTGTGTGTGTGTGTGTGTGTGTGTGTGTGTGTGTGTGTGTGTGTGTGTGTGTGTGTGTGTGTTACTGCACTCATTGTTTTTTTCTTTAATGTGAATTTCTATCTGCTACTCATTTATGATTCTTTGTGATGTTATATTTATAAAAAGTGACAGACAATCAAATATACGGTGTAGGTCTCAGTACTAGAGAAGTAATGTGCATCCACACTTGTCATTTTTGATTAATTTTAAATTTCCGTTCGATAATGTAGATGTTTATTTAGCTTATTCCATCACTATACAGGCTGTTCTTTAATTATTCAAGCCTTTGTTCTCTTATTACTGGTTCCCAGCATGCTTTGTTAGTACATAAACAATATGTATTTTCTATATGAAAACTTTGATAAACTAGAAAGTAAGATTTTTTTTTTAACAAGATTACATTTTTGTTGTTGTTGCTTAATTTAAAAGGAAAGAAAGATAGGCTTCTTAAGGAGATGTCTGACCAGTTATTAAGGAGATAACCAGATAATCACACTGACTGATGGGCAGTGTAAAGTTATACTTTGGAGACAAAGTATAACTTTGTCCCAAATTTACACTTTCTGGTTGGTGGTTCTTCGTATTGAAAGAGAATTGCTTGTTTCCATATGGCTTCATTTAAGAAGGGGACATCCAGGGTTATTTAATATGAGACACATCAGACGTGTCAAGGTGTCAATGCATAAGCTACCAAGAGTCTGCATTGGTCTGTGCAGCTTCATTGGTCAGGGTTGTTACCCACAGATCTGCCAAAGGTGATGCTTTTTCTACATTTATCTACTTGGTCTGAATTGCAGGAAATTGGTATTGTTTTTATTATTTTTTTTAATTTTCTTACTCTTAGATGATTCGTTAGATGATTGGTTATACTTAAGCTAACATAAAGAATAGTTCGCAATTGCTACGAAATTATTTTATGTCGAACTCTTCCTTGACCTCTTTGCTCTTCTTTTACACCTCTGTCCTAACTGTGTATCATTTCTCCCAGGACCTCTGACTCTCTCCACATCTCTTTCAGTCCCTCTGATTGTGATAAATGTTTGCTGCAAAGTTAATGACTCAATGTCCTTGGAAAGAAAGTTTTTTACCAGTTGGCACAATAAGCTAAAGATGACTGCATTGTTTTATAACCATTATTGAATAATTGAGTGTTAAACCATGTATGATTGGTTTGTATTCATTCAAACCTACTATAAAAATAAGAGCATACAAAACTTTGAACTCTCAAAAAGCTTGACGTTCCACACAATTACATTTCCTCATGTTTAGACCAAAGTAATTCACATTTTTTGATATGTGAGCATGGCAAGGTAATGAACGGTGGGAAAGTAGTTTAACCAAAAGTTTCTGGTAACGAAACACCTTAAAAAAATAAAATAAAATCCCAAATCCAAAACCTGAGACAGAGGGGCAACACTTCCTCAACTGTACAATGAGTCATCAGCCTTGACAAGGCTCGTTTACCCCAGAGATTATTTCATCTAATTATTTTCTCTTCTGGCTTCATCACTAAACTCGAACTGTAATTAAAAGTTATTATTTGATTTAAGTCTCTGTGGGAAATTGAGATCATAGTTTAAAAAAATTAAACCCTTTCGATACCCATGTCAAGTTAGACTCATTTTGGGGGAAACAGCTTCCTATTTAATTTTGTTGGAAGGGCACACGCATTGTAAGAATAACACATACAACAACTGGTATGGGAAAACACTAGAAATGTAGAAATCTGTCTGCATTCCTCTTTCAAGAAGCTGAGATCTTCACTTTTTGATTTAAACTGTAAAGGCGCACCAGCAGGGAATGTGCGTCACAATTAAAGTTTTGCATGCAGACAATTATCAGGCATCCTTTTTACCGGCTCATCAATTATCACCCATATGCACTGAGAGGGATACATGCGGTTTTATAGGAAGTGCTGAAATAAAAGCTGTTAACTCCACAGGTGACACGAGAGGAAAATTATTGACACGAGAGGAAAATTATTGCTCATTCTTGTCTAATCCGACAGATTTTTTTTTTTTCTTTTTAACTTTTTTTCTTCCATGTTTTTAAACTCAGTCTACCAAAATCACATCATACATAAAACAGACAGATGAATTACTTAAATAACAGTGAGGAAATCTGGCACTTAATATAGCAATCCAATCATTTTGTAGTTTTGAGTTGAGTTTTCTGCTGAGAAGCATCCCAACAGCATTATGCTGCTACCAACATCCTTCATGCTGTGTTTGTGGCGACACTTGTCTGATGACACTATGAAATGAGTCTCTCCTGTCTCGTTTACTGGAACTTTTTAAGTTTCCTCCTCTGTCACTGGTTTGTGAGAATGACCTGATCTAAACAGATTCACACAAGCCAAATTTCTTACATCTCCTGACAATGGATTTAACCAAACTCAAGATAATCTTTGATGCCTTTGAGATTCTTTTGACCTCTTATCTGATTTACTTGTAGTTTTATTTTGTCTTCCTGCTATAACAGTAATATCACTGTGGTGGGGGTGAGTATTTATGCAATCAACTTTTTACATCCAATATTTTACTTAATAGTCTTTATTTTTTAGAAATAAGTTTTCACTTTAACATTGAAATATTTTGGTATTTATTGGTTAATATTTTTGTCAAACAAAGCCAAATTTTGTTGATTATGATTGATAGGTAAAAGTAAGATGAGCATATAAATAGAAAAATAAATGCTTTCCATTTTATAGTGGGTCCAAAAGACAACAAAAGGCTCATAAATTTCAACCCAGTTGTCATTCAGTACATCACTGCTTATTCACATTTCCTATAAGCCAAGATGCTTTGCATGAATTGTGTTGCATAAACTTCTTGTAAATACAGATGTGAGAACCCCAATTCTACCAAATGTCTTCTGCATGTTTCTTTTCTTTGTAGCATCGTAGTTATACTTTATTTACTTATTTGCTAAGACAGCAAATAAAACAAAAGAAAAGGCAAACCAAAGAAAGTGGGAGAACCGGTAGGGTAACCTTTGCATCTGAGATGATGAAGCTTGATATGTGTCAAGTCAAATAAAATTTCACATCTGGTCAGAGTTATTGAAACTAACTCTGTGAGCGAGTAATAAGAAAGTTATTAATAATAGAGAGGTTATTCTACAGGGAAATATTGTCAGAGCTCCATTAATACACCTCAGATCTCAATTTTAATCCATTTGTGCCACAGAAATATGGGAGTGTGCCATTGCAGGCCATGATCTTTAATTAAAGGAGTCAATGAGTTAACATTATTAAACTTTATTTCGAGTGCTTACATTATTTACCCAGCTTAGCAGTTCATTGGTGGATAAAACATTGGATCCTTTGTCGCAGATTTATTAAGACTAAGTTTCACAAAAATGCAGAACAAAAGAAATGTAATAAGAAAATAGGTAGGAAATAGATTAAATGTATTAACATTTATTTTTGGAAAGTACTTTTCATCTCAGTGAAAAAAGGTTTCAACAATCTACTTCCTTTGTAAGAAATGTTTAATAAAAATAAGTGTGTTTTGGAGGCTCAAGTGAGTACAGAAACAGACTTTTATTTCTTACATCTTACTTTTATTCATTCCTCCTTTTTCTATTTCTATTTCCACATAATGTGAGGAGGGCTGTAGGGTTAGAGGTGGCTCGCTTTAACACTCTGTCAAAGGATAAACATACAAGACGATCTTTCATCAAATGTGTGTTTTCTAAATAAGCGACAGCGTTACTATACTTCTCACTGTGACAGCATGATAAAAATGTTTTATTCTTTTCCTTATTGTAAAGTTATTTGCATTTTTTGTTTTAATACATGTTGAGTAAATAAAATCCAGTCTGTTCTTGTGCAATTCAACTCAAGAGTTTAATAGTTTCAAATTATATAATCTATTATATGATCTTTTTTCTGTCCACATGAGCCTCTTAGATCAAATTAGATAATGCTTTTATTTAACCATGAATGCACATTTAGAAATATCTAGAAAAAAACAAATGAATGATTTTATTGAGTTGGACTGTGATGGACTGGCGACCTGTCTAGTGTGGACCTCGCCTCTTGCTCGTTGACAGCTGGAGATAGGAACCAGCAACCCTCATGACCCCAGTGGGATCAGGGTGGAAGAAAATCGAGGGATGGATGATTGAGTTGGATTTAAAGTAGTAACTTTGGCAAGCCAGCAATCATCTAAATCAAAGTATGTATTATGAATTAAACAAAATAATATTTTTATTGGCCTATGTAACCTATTGTTTTCTTACAGCAGTTCAAGAATGTAAAAAGGCTTTGATGAACACAGAAGAGGCAATGATGTGGCATCTTGAGAAAGAAAAATGAGATTTGAGTGTGCCAGTGGTTTTCAGTCCTGGTCCTCACAAACTACTGTCCTGAATGTTTCAGATGTTTTCCTGCCACCACACAGCTGACTAGAATGAACGGGTGACTGTCTTCTGCAGCTCTTAATGGCATGCTGAGGGGGTAATGCATTCATTTGATTAATTTGTGCTGCTGCAGAATAACATCAAAGACATAAAGGACTTTGGTTTCTCAGGACTAAGATGAAAAGTCACTGGTCTAAAATAACAGCGAAAAAAGCCGGGAAGGTGTGATGACACAGGAGTCTTGAAATCAACTCATTTCTTCAAGTTTAGTAAATATTTTAAAAAGCATCCTGGATTTTTATAGCTTTATTATTTTGCATCTTTGTGAAAGAAATTTCCTCAAATGATCGCTGGTAAGATTATTTACAAATGAAATGGGAGATGAAAAGGGGAATACAGCCACTTTATGTTTCTGAAGAACAGGTCAATTTGACAACAAGGCTCTTTGTTCAACTTTTAAATTGCAGCACTATTTCACTGAAAGCAATGATTCAGATAATTTTATAATTGCAGCTTCATTGACTATCAAATTGGAAGTTTTCAGTTGGGATCACATCATTGTTCACTGAGTTTCACACACTGAAAGCAGACTTCCCACCTTGAGGCAGGGTATGCTGAAAGTGTCATGCCAGATGAACAGAACACAGCTGGTTCTTATTTTTGCAAATTCTCTGCTGACTATTTCGCCTGCCAATTATTAAATCAGCTTTCATTCCACATCCAGTTCCATTTGCATGTTCCCAGGAGTCTGCTTTCACCTGAGCCCCACGCCCATTCCTGCCCACACCTGCTCCTGTTCCCCTTCCAGACAGTCAAAGTGTGATAAAAACAAAACAAGAAGTATTCTATGGTGCAAATAAAACTAAATAAACTGTAGTTAATGATGCTGCCCTCAAACAGCTACACCCTCTGCATTTTTTTTCACCTTTGACAATTTTATGTTCACATTTTAAATTGTATAATTGAAGCTGCAATGAGTACCTTTTATTAACATATTTTTTGATATTTGATAAAACTACCTCTTTTTCTGGACAGTATAAAATGTAGAAAAAAAATCTTGTTTCTCTAGACTCGTGTACGCGCTGCTCAGTCTTTCACCGCATAGCATGTACTGTTGTGACACACAGATCAAAGATTCTTTTGAAAAACATTTTGAGTTTGTCAAACTTGTTTTTATAAAAAAAATATATATATATATATATATTTTATATATATATATATATATATATATATATATATATATATATATATATATATATATATAGAATATATATATATATATATATATATATATATATATATATATATAATATATATATAATATATATTATATATATATATATATATATATATATATATATATATATATATATATATATATATAATATATATATATATATATATATATATATATATATATATATAAATATATAATATATATATATATATATATATATATATATATATATATATATATAAATATATATATATATATATAAATATATATATATATATATATATATATTATATATATATATTATATATATAATATATATATATATATATATATATATATATATATATATATATATATATATATATATATAAGGAGGAAGATTTTTAAGGCTTTGACAACCTATGACAAAAACAGGAGTTATAAAAGCAAAGTAAAGACTGGCCAAGCGTGGCCTGAATTGTTTTACACTATCTATAGAACAATAGATCTACTGTATCTGTGTATCCGCATCTAGTAAAAATTCAAACAGAACATTTACTACATTTCTATCAATGGTTTTGATATAGTGTATTGTAAAAAATGTAAGGTGCAGAAAGGGATTCATTGTTTTAGAATATTTCCATTTAATTGTGTGTGCAAGTCGGGTTGTGTAGAAAAAAGTGGACCTTTCAAGCAAGGAACAGAAAAGTCATCTCTACAATACTTTTAATTATGGCACTCATTAGGTAAAATTTTCTTGAGTTGAACATTTTTCACATTTTAGCAACACTTTTTACTCTTAAATCCTTGTGATAATGGAGTCTTACACCTCATAGCAATTTGAAGCAGCTGTGTCAAATTTTAGGTGCTAGTATTACTCTTCTCCTGAGCAAACTAATGACATCCAGTCCTTATTTCTAAAACCCGAAGCACATCTCAAAACCAGCCTGGACGAGCGACTTTCCCCCCGACCCGTCTGCCGTGGCTTAACATATTCTGACCTTCTTGTCTGTGTGATCCTGTCAACATCCACACATCGAGCTGAATGTTCAGGCATAAAGTTCAAATTAGAAGAAAGAGTGAATAGGTGAGAATCTGGGAGAGCCGGCATGGGGTGCTCTTAATTAGCTGCTGATTCATGGAGAGACAACCAGAAATGGAGATTAAGGTTTGAACAAGAAAATCTGCTCAAAGGCGAGTTTTATCAGCCGGACTCAGAAGTCTTCTCGAATGGAGAGAAGGAAGGTGTGCTCCTTATCTCTGCCGAAGGTCAGCTCTTACAGAGGAAAATATGAAGCGGCAACCAGACACAGAGGGATTAACTCCGATCCTAATTATGGACGCTTGCAAATTATGTCCCGGCCAATCAATGTGGGAGGTCACAGTAATTCCCGTTTGTGTCACAGCAGGACATGAAATGGAAATTGGTCTCAAAGATACTTGGGAGGCGACTTCCTGCGTACAAGCTGCAGAGAGGAAGGCCATGTTTTAATCATCTGCGTAGGAGTGACAGTAATGAAATTCACGGTTCTCAGTACACTCACAGAAATAATTTAAATACAGCAGATCTGAGGTCAGGAGTGGACATAATGTTTCAGAGAAACACTGAAGGGGAAGCAATAATTAGACTCATATTTTTTGACAGCACTTCAGGTAATGAGAAAGTCAGTTTTACGTTTTCTTGGGGTTTCAGTCTGAAGTAAGCAGATATATAGTGTCTTACTTCCTCCGTACTATTTCACTTCTCATCCATGAAGCACCAGGAATTATACTTTGGCTTGTAAAAGTATTTAAACCTGTTGAACTTTTCCACTTTTCATTTAGAAAGGAAAGAGCAGGACTTTTCAAATTTGCAGCCAAGTAGGAATTCCTGTCAGTTTTCGTACAACAATTGTCTGCAAAAACTAAAAATGCAATGAAAAATAAAGGCCATGTAACGTATTTTGTTGCACAATTTTTGTTTTAACACTTCATCAAAACCTCGAATAAGTGCTGCAGTTTGTCAAAAACAATTTAAAGAAGAAATGTAAATTACAAGGCAAGTTTCAATATGACGGTATGCATGAACAAAATAAGCCCATTGAGGAGGCCTAAACCATAGTCCAGGAAGATTTAACTCCTTCAAAATGTAACATGTAAATTATATCAAGTCACATTAATTTAGCTGAGATTATAATCCACCAATTTAAACTGAAAAAAGTCAAAATGTCTCAACTGGTTTTAAATATCTACAATAAGTAGGCTGTTAAAATATTGAACTGAATGCATAAACAAACCCCACAAAAAAGCATCCATTGGTGTTTCTAAGTATCCTCACAAACTATAGAAATCTACATCATAAATTGATTTTTAATTGTCACTGAAATAATACAAAAAATCAAAAAAGGTGCATTTTGTTTATATTGTTATTTAGTATCCCCTTTCAGCCATTCATGTAGCAACGACTAGGACTGTAACGCAACAGGACGGATGAAACATCTTTATATTTGTTTACATCAATTTTCATTCCAAAAGCGAATCCAAATGCCGAGCCATTACAGGCGGTTCTTCGAAACAAATCCTAAATCAAAAGCATTATGCTGTCTTCTTTGCAGAGTCATTACAAGAAGCCATCTTTTAATGGGGTTTGTGATTATAATACAAATAAAATCAAGCCAGACCTCATTTGAGTGCAAATGGTAGACACCACTATGCACATTAGCTCCTGATTATCTGAAGTCACTGCAGGCTGTGGAGACACACATGATCCACCAGTGTTGCCCAGCATTATTAATGGTGTAGATACTGCTCTTCAAACTGCGTTTAATCTAAAAAGTGATTGAATTTCAACTAAGTAATTAAAGCAAGTAATTTGAGGAACTACTTGAACCCTATATTGGGGCCAATTATTTGTGGTGTGCTGAAACTTGTTAATTGAGGTGTGAGGAAGGCAAGATCCATTATCACACTAAACCGCCAGCATTAATAAGGTAGCCAGTGTTACATGATTATACTGCTGCCGGCTTCTTTGCACCAAATTCACATTTTGTTGATTCTGGAGCTGAATCCTCCTTCAGTGTTTCATCGCTCATTGTTATGGCAATAACTTCACAATCGTAGAAAACTTAATCTTCAAGACATTGTCGTAGTCATAAAATTAGCAGAAGTCGAACCAAAGTTGTCAGGATTTTTGGATTATCGCATTCAGTGTCTTATTTTTCTCTGTTGGTTTGTTGTTGTTTCATTTCCTGTTTTATTTTGAAAAGTTTGAACATTATTTGTTTTGTGTACTTTAATTTGTTGTCTGTGTTTCCACCTTTGTGATTGACAAGATAATGTGACAAAAACTTTTAGTTCCATTTTTTCAGTCTGTTTGATTAATAAATACTAACAGTCCATAAAATAATTCATAGTTGTTTAGATCTAAGAAGGCATAATATCTAGAATCACTTGACCACTATCAGAATCTTATGTCTGTAATGAAACTCTCCTCATTTTCTAAGAAAAAAAAAATAATTTTTTATTAATCAGTTAATTAAGTCTTACTTCCCCTCAGTCAAGATATCAAGCAATTTATCCAAATCCTAACTCCAGACAGGCATAACGATTGCCAGTTACTTTTGTTTCCTGGATTGATTAGTGCTTCACTGCACTGAGTTTTGCTTTCACCACTTTTGGTAGCTCACACACTGTCGTAGCCATGGCCAACCTGGCAAGTAGAGATTGAAGCGCGGGCGCTTTAATGCATGTTGAAGAGCCAGGAAATCACATCCCCATTTTCACTGCTGCAGCCAGCCAAGCTGAACAAAACGGCCCATATCCAGGAAACACACCTTTCAATGTAAGAAGAGCATACCATTTCCATTTCCCAACTTTCTATAGACACCAGATAATAATTCAGAGATTATATTTTAATTATGTTCTATGCGTCTCCAGAAAAAGAAATACTCTTATTTAACTTCAATGTCTGTTTCAGGTATTTTTTGAAGAATCTTAACACTAGCAAAAGCTGAACAGATGAAATTCCTTTTCAATTTCACACAATGCAAGTTTACATTGGTATATTTTAGAAACAAGCTTCCTACTTGGACTTCGACTGCAGCCTTAGTGAGGATTATGATCCTCCATTCTAGATCTGTTGTCATACATAATGAGACTAACTGCCTGTGAGACGGAGGCAACACTGAGCATTGCTACTGGCTTTTCATAGAGTTGTTGTGCTCTGATGCATTTCCCCTCAGGAGCCTACAGTGGCTGCTGAGGCCATGATGTGATCGCTGCTGAGATCATTGAGGAAGCAGCGCGCCTCGCTACTTAATGTGAATTCTGGCTGTGCTGGCCTTCACATAACCCACTGTGGTCAGGTTCAGGAGGAACAAGCAGAACTGCTGCAGGTCACCTTTAATGTAGCATAGCAATGTCTTACAGCGAAGGAGCATGAAGATGGCAAAAAAATAAATTAAAGATGGAGTATTCTTAACCCTTTTTGTTGCAACATATGAAATGCACTGATTTAAAAAAAAACACTTTTGTTGTAATATTTCTGTCAAAGTGACTCTAATTATTATTGTGGAATTGTCCAAAACAATATGCAGCAATAAATAGTTATAGCTGTGAATATATTTTTTTAAAGACATCCCAGTAATTTGTATTAACAACAAGCCTGTCACCAATAATACACCTCTAAAACTAAAAATAGAGATGCGCCTCTAAGGCCTTTGCAGCCATTTTCCAAGCTTCAGTGTTTGTAAAGCATCAAGTTGCTGAAGAGTGTTATTATCAGCATGACCTGCGGTGTCTCTACTCTAATGGAGGACAGTGGATATTTTTAGCTGTCCAATATCCTACTTCTCAGTGAATCGTTACATAAATGTTATCTGAAAGTAATAAAACTCATTGCACTGTATGGCACAACTCTTGTTGAGTGACTACATGCATCGAATAACAAGAGATTCATCTGCATGTTCAATGCACCCATGATTTTCTTACACTTCACTCTGACATCCATATGCTAATAGGGTGGCTTCATGTCGCTAAATCAAATTCCTAAAATGTTCGAAACACGTTTGTTTATTGTTGCAATTTTCCTTAGTAAAGTAAATATGTCCAGCACAAGCATTACTTTAAAAACCACAGAATCCTCGTCACAGATTATTAGCACCTTATCTATTCTCGCCAATTCATTTATCCATAATATCCATCTATCTATCATCGGTACCCACTTGTCCTTGTAGGGTGGAAGTGCAAACTGCCTATGTCCAGCAGTCATTGGACGAAGTCAACAATATTTATTTTTCTCAGAAAAATCTGAAAATTTACATTTACAGCTGCTTAAGTATCCAGTCTTTTGACTATACAAAAGAAACCTCAGATTTCAGTATTTTTGATAATGGTCCATATATACTCACATCTGTTCCTGCACTCTGGTTCTTTTAAGATGACTTGTCGGAGAGTTGCTTTAAAAAGAAAAAAATATGACTCATGTTTTATCTGTAAGACTTTGATGAGTTTAAGAATGACTGTACCAGGAAGAAGTTTGGTTTTTTTCCCTCCATCCCCTACTAAGGTTTTGTTGTTGTTGTTGTTGTTGGGTTTTGACAGAGTATAACCTTTAAAATGAACATAAATTAATGTACTATGAAGGATCTGCATGAACAACTATGACAAAGCAGAATCATCAGTTTTAGACCTGAGAGTGACTCTCAGGTCTCAGGAAACAACAACAGTTTATTCTCATTAATGTCCATCCCTGGAATAATATGAAGGGTAGTCAAATACTTTTTGCCTCAACGTTTTTGTAAGAGAAGCAAGATAAATGGGAAAGTAAGATGATTAAATTAAGTTTAACAAGGTCTAAATTATGATGGGATATAGCATTGCATGAGAGCAAATCCAAATTGCAGATCTTGTGAGTTATTTCTGGTCTGTAAGCTTTAGCATCTATGCAAAGGAATAATGGAACAACAATGCAGTAGAATAGACATCAACCAAAGCCAATTGATGCAAAGTACTAAAAAAGTTAAAACTGGTTTGGATTTCAGGGTATCACAACACAAAATGCATCACAGTTTGTTGCAGATGGGTCTGCACAGCAAAAGCAAAGTCACAACGCAAGTAACATCCACCGTAGACCAACAAAAGAACAAACAGATTTCTTTTGCATACTTATGCATCATAAGCATGTCTGGGTCTAATTGCATTGTTCAGCAGAGGAACCCAGCAGACTAGAGTGCTATATATCAAGCCAGAGGAGACAATGGGAGGTTTCGGAAAACTGCTGTGAAACTTTGGCTCCATGTAGATGTTACTTTGACATCGACCAGCTAAGAAGGCAATGCATCCTCCCACAAAGCAAAGACTTGATAAGGAAATTATTTAAGAAACATACGTTTATGGTGCCTAAGGTGTCGAAATTCCTCAGATCTAAATGCAAGTTGGACCTAATCGACAGGCTAGTTAACCAAATAATATTTATGGAGCCAACACCTCTCAACTCACCGGGATGTAATGCTGGCATCATGGCGTCAGACACCATAGCACATAAGTCTGTGTTGTTTAGGCAGTATAAGGTTATCATGGTATGTGCATAGGTTTAACAGAAATGTAATGACAGATGTATTAATTATTGCTTTTTTAAACCATAAACAATTTTGAAAAGTATGAACCATACCTTATTCTGCAAATGGCAATTAAGTTATTTTATTTCAATCCACCAAGGAGTTATTTGTTATTTGTTTCACTGTTTGGTAAATGAGCTAAATAGTCGCTTCACCTTACCACCAGAACTTTCAATTTGTTGAAAGTTCTGGTTCTATGAACTTCTTAATGATTCATGCTGGGCTCATAAAATTCCAATGGCAAGTTTATTTGAAATTGTATTTTTATTTGGCATAATTTCCCAATAGTCTTTCCTCCTTTGCACTCTGGTTATGATAAGTCAGAATCTGTGAGAGGGCTCGTGACTGAGGGCTAATGCTCACCATCATTTCAATAATTTAAACTCAAATTGAAACTGCTTGCTGCTGCTGGTATTTTAACCCCTGTGTTTCATTTTCTCAGTAAACAGTCTACTTAACTTTCAGTCCATGCTAACATTTAATGGATGCACATTCACCACAGGGAATCAAACTTGCCCCTAGATGTACATTTGCTCCCTCAGTTGGAGGCAAATAAAGTTTATTTGTCAACATACACTGTGCTGCCTTTAATAAGGCTCCTAGACTTTAAAATGAGGACAGCAGATTGGGATTTTCTGACCCAAGGTAAATAAAAAACATCAAGGGTACCAAGGTTATCCAGTGTAAAACAAGCTCTAAAATATAAATATGGTTGTGGAAAGCCTTGAGAAATACTGTTTCAATTGAGAATTTTGATTCATTCGTTTGTTTTGATTGTGTAATAATCTGCCATTGTGTTCAAACAAAAGTTCCAGGTTACCTCTAGAGCTCATGAATTAGGTTTCAACATGCGCCTCGACAATTCAGGAGTTCACTGAAATGGGTGAAGCTGCTATCTGTGTGTTTGTAGCCAGCAGCAACGTTGACTGATTTGATTCGAACGAACTGTGAGGGTTTAGTTATCCACAGGTAGCAAGTCAGTTCAGCATGTTCGGACTCTGGCTCTCTCCTGAGTGTGTTTGTTAGAGAGTGTGTGTGCGCGTGCGTGTCCCCTAATCTCTAAATCACTTTTACCTTCTTGCAGAGCCCAGATAGCACTGCAGAATGGTGTTTGACATTTTCAGAAGGTGTCTAAACCTCCTTAAATCCATACATTGGCAATGCTAAATACAAGAAATTTAATATCTAAGAGGCAGAATTAGGTGGAAGTTATTATGTCAATATTTTCAAATGTTAAGCAAAATCAAGGATTAGGCCAGTTAGTATGACTTCACCCATTATGTTCCAGGCAGTTAATGTCATTCTGGAAATAGGAAGAACCTTTCATGTAACAATTTGGTGCAGTGTAATGTCTTGCATGGATCTGTGAAGACGCTGTTACAATAATCAATGCGACTAAAGATAAACGCCTGGATGAGTTTCTCTAAATCTGGCTGAGACATGCCACACTGATATCAAAGTCTGAACTACCAGTTCTGTTTTCTTTGTCTTTAAATTTGGACTCCTGAGCTTGAAATGATCTGAAATTAGAACAAATGCATCGAAGGACCGCTGTCTCCTAAATGAAGCAATTTAAAAACAGATAACTATTCATCATCAGCGAGTGCTGCATAAACAAAAAGTTTGGTTTCAAAGGACTAGTAACTCAGTGCGATGACTTCTTGTTTTTGGCAGTTTTGAAAAACTCAAATGTGACTAATGAGTCATCTCCCATGTTTGGAGCAACACAGACCACTCACATGGAGGTTTTAATTATGTTCACCAACTCTCAAGTGTTCGATTCAATTTGGCCCGCCGGAGCCTACCTGGCAGTGTTTATGCTTGAGAAGCCAATGAAGGATCAAGCAAGCATTTTAGCTCTGGGGATTCATTCCAGCTAGTGTACACTATCTCCTGCTGGGCAGGACCGGGAAACTTATTAAGAAAAAAAAACTTAATCAAAACCAACATTATGAATCTGTATTCTGTGCTTGGTCCCATGTTTATGTTTTGATACAACTCACCACAAGGGGTCTTGTTGGCATTTTTCAAAGAGGACCATTTAATTATGAAACTAATCACTGTTCAGCCTGCCAGTGTCTCACTGAGTTGGCCCACTGGCTTTAGACAACATGAGACAGAAGAAAACAAAGAAAATAGCGGTGCTGTGTGAGTGGGAAAGAGATTGTTTAGGTAAAGGATCAGTCTGAACTGCAGCTTGCTCAAATTAATTATGCTGCCTTTCAAAGGCGGCTGGGTGTTGTGTTAAACAGCAAGTCGTTGATCTGAAGGAGAATTGCCTTAATATAATTTAAAAGTCTCCTTTAGGTTTCCTAATGGAAAAAGAAGAAGAACGCTTTTGGTAATTTTCCGCTTTACATCAGGACGCATCTACAGTTACTGCAAAACTATTCAACATTTTGCACAATTTATCGCAACAGTTGCGCCCACTGCAACAAATTACCTGTCTCTATTTACCTTTAAATGGTATTTAGAGACAACTTGTGTGTGATTTAGTATGAATACAGCTATCTTGTGAAGACCTGAGAGGTTTGTTAGAGAACAATGGTGAACATACAACATGAAGACCAAGGAACACAGCAAATAGGTCAATGTTGTGGTGAAGCTTAAAGAGGAGTTTGGCTATAAAACAATGTCACAAGGGATATTTCATGATTTAACAAGAAGAAGAAACATCTATTTTCACATCAAACTTAATTTAAATTAACCCTTTCATGCAGGAATAATGATCCTTTGTGTCAGGATTTTTTTCCATTTATTTTTTTTTATTTTCTTAAGGCATAAAAAAAGTAGGATTTATTTATTTATTTATTTTTGTAATTTATTTTATTACTTTTTAGGTGATCAATTGTAATTTTCTCCAAATACAAAATTGTTATTTGAAAAATACATCAGTAGTATTGTCCTTTATTCTGACGTCACAATATTTGTTTTACCAGCAAGAGTCGTCCACAGTAGAAGGAGGGACCGGGTTGCTTGGCATGCCTTTTTGTCTGTCGGCCATATTAGATTTAACAAAAATAATGTCTTGCATTTGTAGCTGATGACCAGTAGTTGATAGTGTATTTTATGATGCATTAGTGTCCACTTCAGTGGTCTGTGTCCATTTATAACATAAAAATCCACAAGAAGCAGAAGACAATGGCTTTTAGATAGCTGTCCACTGTAGTGAGCACTATGCATGAAAGGGTTAAGTTTTTCCACATCAAATAAAAGTACTTAAAAAATGCATCCTGTATTCACAGGAATATATTTGATACTAAATTTGTTCATGATCCTATCAATCTAAATATAACAACTGAAAACACAACAAATCAGTAAGAGGACAAATTTAAAATGTTTAAATGCAGACTGTAAATCTGAAGTGTCGAATCCAGTCTATTGCTCCAGAGTTGGGCCAATTAAAGGGACTTGGGGTCTAGATATCTGCTGTATAGAAGATATAAATTGTATTTCCCCTTCTGTTATAATGAGATCAAAGGAAAACAGAGGGAACTGGCTAACAGCTTGCACAAGGTAATTAGGTGACATAGAAAGGCAGGGATGAGGAAGACTGAACATGTTAAGGGGGATTGAAGCATTTATTAACAAGATGTGCCTCCATGGTCACACTCGCACTAAAAAGCATTCTGCAGCCAATGTAATTAATACATAAGGTTGTAACTACATATATATCGTGGTTTCTATTTATACTATGTTCAATCTAACAACTTTCCAAACACATCAGACATGAATCACTTTACCACAAGACTTTATACCCCAGGGTTATCTTCTTAATCTACACTGAATATAAGCAAAACAATTATCTTTTTTTTAGACTTGAGATGTAGGACTTCAGGAAAACTTCAAAGATGTATTGTGAAAAGATGTATTCTGCAGCTCTACACCAAAAAGGCCAAGTTTGCTCTTGTTACAGAGGCTGCAGTCTTCAAACAGCAGCAGGCGTTCACTGAAGACGCTGTAAGGATGTGATCTGAGATGTGATCTGAGATGCATTGATCCCAGAATTGGGAAATTATCAGGTGGCAAAAAAACAAAAATATTGTCTGAGCAATAAAATAGTGCTATGCAAAAATGCACATATTAATGAAGTCCAAATAGAGCAATGGTAATGAGGAGTGAGCAACAGTAATTAGACTTCGATACTGTCGAGGCATGTGGAAGGAAAGATTTACTATTTCTGTCTTGTCAACAGCAGAGATGCAGCAGGTTGTTGGAGAAGGTGCTCTGCTGTCTGTCCAGTGTGTAGTGGAGGGGTTGGTTCAGGTCAACCATGATGAATAGCAGTTTTTTTTTCAATGTCCTCCCCTCCACAGTCTCAAATGTCTCCAGACTTTGCTCAGTTTTCAACAACCAGATTTGATTTTTTTTTTGCGCCAGTGCAAGAGTGAAAAATACCAACAGAACGTCCATCTGTGGCATTTCAGATATAAAAACATCCACTTCTCAGCTACTTGATCTAATTTGCACATATGTCTGACTGTTAGACTCAAATAAAATCACAGTCAATTAATTTTGCCCATTCTGTGAGTGCCATATCAATTCCACTTCCTATTTTTGCATATTATCTATTTTCTCACTGTTAACGAAGTTAATATTGCCATGTAGGCTTTATTTTTATTAACATGTTTTTTTCTGGCTGTGGATGCCAAAACCTAAAATATAATTTCTGTTTTCACATCATTCTAAATATATTCATAAGCTTTAAATGAATCTGTGAAACGCTGATCACGATGGTTTAAGTGTCCGATGCTTTTAATGTGTCAAAGCTTCAGTTTGTTTGGAGGAGGTTTAGCTTAGAGCTATGAAGAGTTACTATTGTTAAACTAGGGGTTATTCTAACTTTTGAAGCATTTTTATTTTGCTGCTTGGGGATAAATAAAATTTGCGACTGTGGCAGTCAGAAGAGTTTTTCTTTGTATTGTGTTGTTTTGTTCTGTACATTAGGACTTTGTAGAGTTTATATTTAATTTACAGTAAAATCCTTCATTTCCGTCACACAGTGTTCTGTTTTAAAAGTGCATTTTATAATTGTTCCATTTTTTTTCTAGCTTTACTTTGTTCATTATTACTTTTGTTTGCTTTAGTGTTTATCAGCCATTTCATTAACTTCCTTTGAGTTTTTTGTTCTCCTCACTGCTGGAACCCATTGTTGTCAATACCTAACTTTTTAAAAATAAATAATAAAATAGAATAGAAAACTCTTTTATTGTTCCACAGTGTTAAAATTTATATAAACCAGCATCAAGTTAGAAGTAGATAGAGGCATACATAATTAAAGTACGGTTGTATGCGTACATATGTGCACTGAAAATAGCAAGACTATTTACAGGAAACTTAAAATAAATATGAGCTGTGATATTATTTGAAATGAGAAAAAACTGCAAATAACATCAGGGATGTTAACACTTATTTTGTTTTTGGAAACAATGATGATTATAAATCTTACAACCAGATGCAACTTTGTGCAAAATCCCCACAAAGTTGTTGATGGGGGAGGGAGGGTGACGGTGCTTTGCATTTGCGTTATGCATCGTTGACATGCAGATCATCTGTTTGCGAGAGCGAGGAGGGAGTTTAGGGCATTTGAGGAATAGGTTTGGGGGGGAAGACCCACACAGTTTCCTTGATTTATGGACGAAACAATAAGCTGACACAGTATGTAAATATAACAAAGAAAACAACATCAACTATAACAATACATACATTTTTAAAAGTTCATGATTCATAAAAGTAAATCTTAAAACGGCAAACCCTCAATTATAATAGTTTTTGTTTAGCTCCTACCAACCAGTCATTTAAAAGCTTCATTGAAAGGGACAAAGAAATGTTTAACACAACTGTCCTTACATAAAGTAGCCTTAAACCTTTGCCCTAAAGTCAGTAAAGCATTCTGAGAGGAAATTATATGTTTCGTATCCATCAAATGTTAATTGCCTGTTTAATGATGACCTGCTCAAATAGCGCTTGTAAAGTGGATGAAATCAGAATATCCATTATCTTGTGGCCCATAATCATTTATCTGGTTCATCTTTACAAAATCACCTGGACCTTTGCTTCAACTTTCAGGTTATCAAACCAGCAAGGAATACCATACCTATTGATACTTACTGTCACATAGAGCAGTCATACAGCAGTTTCTGATAGACAAACAATGTAGCGTCTCAAAACATGAAGAACTTTATGAACTTCAGCACAAACTGTTTACAAGTGCACTTAAAACCACTCTGCATGTGTGCACCTAAATATTCAAAAGAAGCGACTTGTTCGATCATTTTACCGTCTTCTGTATAGACATCACCAACTGATCTGGGGAGCACCACGGAGCTTAGTCTTTTTCATCCAGATACATGTGATACACCCCATATTTTTAGCCATGTGTAAACAACTGAAACTATTATTTGCTCCAACTTTAAGCTTATCATTAGAATTATACAGGTTATGCATGTATAACCTGGTCTTTGTTCCAAGTTCAGGAACAAAGACCTTTTTTTTTATTATTATTTTATACAATTGTTTATTTACTTGTTATAAAAAAAACACACACACACCAACCTGCACTCCTTTTTCTCCACCTTCCATAATGAAGTGATTATGCTTCTTTCTTAAAACCGCTAGAGATACATTTCACCACTTTCCATTCTGATTTAAGCTGTTGCTCTTCTTGTGTTCACACAAAGCATGCTGGTCACTGTTGCAAGCCAAAGACCGCAGCTTGTGGCTGCAGAATTATGGGTATCTATGTTTCCCTGTCATAGCAGGCTGGCTTTGAGAGAAACCTTCCGCGACGATTAGTATACAGTCAGCGAATCGAGGAAAAAAAGGCTGTTACCCTACATGGGTTTCTGACTTTTCTCAGCTTAACTTCCTTGCAGGGAGAAATCAGGCACAAAACCTAAGCCGACAACAATACATCAGCTTTTTTCATTCATTGCAAGTTTTTTGTGCAATAAAAACACGTAATGGTTTGTTGAGATCAGGAGTGAAGAAAGGCGATAAGATAGATTCAAGAAAAGTGGTATAAGTTTTTAAAACAAAGCAAAGAGGAGATGGAAAACTGACCAATTTTAACTTTCCTTAAAACACGGATTTATAATTAAGGATGGACTGAGAAATCCTGGTTATCAAGGTTTGAGAAATCCTGGTAGACAACCTGAATCTGAGTTTGTGGTTTAGCTCACAGCGGGGAAAAACAGGATTTAGATTAAATCATATTGATGTATTAGAATTACCTATTAAAAATCTCGACAACAATAGAGATGAAGATTTTAATCTGAATGTAATAACATGTCTCATTTTTAGATATTCATTTGTAAAAAATAAAAACATAAAAAATAAAACAATAAACCATGTTTTAATTAATCGTCACTTTCTATCGTTCACAAATCCAAATTAATCATATTAAATTCTGGGGTTTCAAACAAAATCTGGAAAATGTACTAAGAAATGATGTTCACTGCAGCAACATGAGCAGCGTTTCTGTGATCGAGGTATGAGAGTCTTGTCTCTGTGCAGCCTATTTGCTATACTGGATATTTTATCCGGCCCTAATAGGACAACATTTGAGCAACTTTCTAGTTTAAGAGTGGAGTGTGGGGCCAAGAGTTGCACCCATCCAATCAGGAGTTTATCCAACAGTGAACAAATAGCCTTTGAGAAACCTCAGCTCCAGACTTTGTGTACGTACCATCACAGGCACATGGCCACAGTTCAGCAGCTGCTTTAATAGCACCCCATGAGACACCAGGAGAAAAATGGTTAATTGAGTGCAGATTCTCTTAATTAGGGGGTTTCTCCCAATTACCCTAGACGTCATATCGTCAAGTAATTTGGTGTTACTCAAAAATGGGTCAAGTGGAACAACAACTATTTAAACTTCCTCTTTAAGCAGAGATTTGTTTGCAGTCACCCTTCAAACAAAGGGATGAGAACTGTCCAAGAATTTCACTCTGCAGTGTTATGCAAAAAATATGTTTACCCCCTTGAATTTACTCTGTCAACAAGCTATTCTTAAAGCTGAGGCTTCACAAGCACTAGAAAAGCATCACATAATGGCTCAGGTCCATTGGTCACAGATGTAAATGTTTGGTCAAGTTGAGACATACGTCTTCACCACTTGTGCTTCTTACTACTGGCAGTTTTTACTACAAACATACATTCAAGTGATCCATAGTTGAATAAATGAACATTTCCCAAATAACCCCACTTTTTATTTTAAATACATTTCATACGTTGTTTTATCACCGAATCCCGTGTCCATGGCGGCAGATTCTGAAATATTTCAATGTCTTCAATGTCTTTGGACATCAAAGTCCAAATTTCTGAAGTCTTGGCACCACAATATCTTGCCACATTAAAACACACACAATATTTCTTCCCAAAATAAAGTCTGCCTCATAAAACAGTATCTATTTGCGCACCCCGGCTGTTATTTGCAAAGTTTCATTTCTTGTAAATATGTAAATAGTCTGTTGCTGTTTTCTGTGCTCAAATACTCACATCTTGTTCATTCTTTTCAAGATTAACCTACTCAGTCTCACATTTCTTGTCATTTGAGAATGCTATTTTTTTATCAACTGCACAGTGTTACTTTTCTTGTGTTGCAAAATTTGCAGACTATGCATTTTCTTATTCCTATTTTTCTGTTTTTATTATTTACCTTAGTTTGAAACTCCATGGTGCCAATAAACTTTGCTGTGCTACTGCTGCTTTTCCCACTGTGGGAAAAGATATCACTATTCTACACTATTCTTTGTAGTTGTTGTAAGTAATTCTAAGTTATTAAAATGAGATGTGAAGGTGCTTGCTTAAGCTTCACAACTCTTTTGAGATGCTTATTTTCATTAGGGATACTTTCATTTTAGACAAGAGAACCCCAACTAGATCTGTCAGCTTAGAAAAATACTTAAATAATTGAGAAAAGTATCTGATACCAGAGAAGTTTGTACATAAAAACTTCCATGCTGAAAACTGTGGGAATGCACTTTAGTTTCTGTCTGACTTTATTAGTAAGAATACGAATACATTTTCGATTATTACCCCTTGATAGTCTTCTCTTTCAGCGTGACAAAAGGAGAATGCAATCTTTAAACTGGTTCACTTTCAATTCTAATTGATTCAAACTACATAACTTGTCTCGTTTAGTGTTGAGGTGTGATCTCTGTACCCACTTTGTGTCTTGTATCTGTGGGTTTATAGTTTACACACCTTAGCCAGGCTTATCCCTTCCTGCTATCAAATTGACGTCTGCTAGTTTAAACTTAAAAGCTTTAGGGATTTAGTTAAAAGTATTTGAACAGCAAATCTTCAGAATTGATAGTCCAATATTGCAGTTCCCACTGAGTGTAGGGCCTGCATTAATCAAGACAACTTTATTCCTCCACATATCATCTCAAATGAACAACTATCAGAGTGGAAGATACAGCTTAACTCTGGCACACTCAATGCTTTAACTTTTGGAAAACAGATATAAAGAAAAGAGGGATGTAAAGAAAAAGTTTTCCAATAGCAATTAGATATGGGATTATCAATCACCGTGGCAGAGAGCACCAATTGGTATTGATAAACTTTTACAGTGCAGTGTAATTGTAAAGTTACACAGATAGCAATTAACATATATCTCCTTTGAAAGCAGTGATCCGACTTCTTTGTCCAATGACAAATGTTTGTAATGTAATTAGGAAGAAACGGCCGAGACACTTTAGAAAATTCACACTGTCATACAAACACTCAGTAAAAGGATACTAAAAAAAGGGTTTACTACTTGCAAAGGATTATAATAAAGTCAAGAAAAAACTCATCTCATAATCACGGGAGAGATTTCTCATCAATAACACATCATCCAAATCGCTGTGATCTTTAGTGAGAAATGACGAGCTTGGTTCACAAAGTTCTCGTTTAAATCATGACATACGTTCAGAGTGGATTAACAGAGTAACAAATAAAAGTAATGTTTACATGCTGGGAACAAAACTAAAATAGAATTTATTCAAACACAACTTCAAATGTCGTCGTTCAATATTTTTGACACCAATTTTGTTTATTAGTTAGATTTATTTTAAAATGTATTAACATTTTTAACTGGATTAAGTGCCAGCAATTAATTAACCACAATTAGTCTAATTTTAATCAAAACCATATTTTGACAAAATAAATTATTATTATTATTATTATTATTATTATTATTATTATTATTATTATTATTATTATTATTATTATTATTAAACCACACAGAATTTCAAGGATGTGTTGATGCATAACATTACAAAAATTAAGGCTTGAAATATTAAACTCTTTAATTGTCTATAAATTAAAACGTTTTTTTATTTATTTATTTATTTTAAGATATTCTTTTTAAGCTGTTCTTAGTGTATTGGAGGTTTTAGTAGGGGACTCTGATACCATGTTGACACTAGATATGTGCATGAGTATTTCAGAACAGGTATCCAGTATTGTGCTGGTGTCATAAAGTTGAAAACAAACCAGAAAACCTGCTGGTATTACTTTTTATATGTCTGGCTTTCCTGTACTTTCTTTTACTTTCTTTTACTATTTGTTCTCTCTGCCAGCTTCAGGGCAGAACCTTCGACGTCGCTGCAAAATGCTTGAGGAATTTCTCATTGGAAGCAAGCCCAAATATTTAAGACTACTAAGGCTTGAAAATCTTCAGACATTTTTGAAGACATCCATGGCTCGGTGTGGCTATGAGAAGCAGCAACTATTCAAAAACACATTCTATTACATATCAGCCAAGGTGCGGAGAAACAGCAGAAGCTAGAAAACTTGTTGGACTTTTTCCATTATGTTTAACTCGGGTTTGGTGTTAAAAATAATAATAATAGTAGTAATAATAAATAAAAATACTTCAGTCAAAGACCAGGAATTTCAATCAAAAAAATGACTCACTTTCTTAAAGGTGTGTCAAAGAATCACCAATAAAGTTTCAAAGTAAAACTATTTAAAACCCATCAAAGTCAAGTTAACTTATAAATAGCAGACTGCACCAGGGAGGCTGTGGCTACAATCCTGTAGTTTGTGTGAATGACTGGATGTAGTGTACAGTGACTTGATAAATCGCTATATAATTACAGGTCAGTTACAATTTATATTAACTTTGTACTTTTCAGTGACTTAATGATAATAGTTACTTTTTATAATCTCTGGGGACTTCAACCATGTGACCTTGGACTCTACTTTGGCCACTTTCCACCAAGCTGTTGACTGCCCCACCAGGAATAACAGGACAATCGACCTCCTGTATGCCAATGTGAGGGATGCATACAGAGCAACACCCCTACCCCCACTAGGGAAGTCAGATCACAACATCGTTCACCTACAGCCACTGTACACCCCCCTGGTCCAAAAGCAGCCTACAACAGCTCGCTCCATCAGGAGGTGGTCCCCTGAGATGGAGAGTGCTCTGAGAGACTGTTATAACACCACGGACTGGGATGCACTGTTCAGCCCGCATGGCCAGGACATAGAGGGGCTGACACACTGCCTGACGGACTATCTGAACTTCTGCGCAGATGTGGTATCCCCTGCTAAGACTGTCCGCTGTTACCCTAATAACAAGCCTTGGGTAACGCGGGAAGTCAAAACTGTCCTCAACAAGAAGAAGGTTGCCTTCAGGAGAGGAGACAGGGAGGCCATGAAGGCAGCACAGCAGGAGGTGAAACAGTGTGTGAGGGAAGCAAAAGACAGCTACAGGAGAAAGGTGGAGCAGAAGCTGAGAGAGAACAACATGAGGGAGGTCTGGGAAGGTGTGAGGACCATCACTGGCCTCAACACAAAGACCAGAGTTGTTGAGGGAACAATGGAGAGGGCAAACCAACTGAACAACTTCTTCAACAGGTTCAACCAGTCTGTGCCCCCCCAACCCCCTCTCTCACTGCAGCCACCTCTGCTCCTTACCACACACCTCCCCACAGACAACAAAACACTGACAACCCCCCCACACACCTCAGCACAACCTCCACCCCACATCACCACAGACCAGGTCAGAGAACAGCTGAGGAAGCTCAAGCCCAGGAAAGCAGCAGGGCCGGACCAGGTGTGTCCAAGGCTGCTGAAGACCTGCGCTGCTGAACTGGGAGAGCCACTACAGCGGATCTTCAACCTCAGCCTGCAGCTAAGGGAAGTGCCCACCCTCTGGAAGACATCCTGCATCGTCCCAGTGCCCAAGAAGAACAGGCCCAGCGAGCTGAATGACTTTCGGCCCGTGGCACTCACTTCACACCTGATGAAGACGTTGGAGCGGCTCTTCCTCGGCCTCCTCAGACCTCAGGTGGAACATGCTCAGGACCTCCTGCAATTCGCCTACCAGGCAGATGTTGGTGTGGAGGATGCCATCCTCTACCTGCTGCACCGGGCCCACTCCCACCTGGATAAGGGCAGTGGCACAGTGAGGATCCTTTTCTTGGACTTCTCCAGTGCCTTTAATACAATCCAGCCCCTTCTGCTCCAGGACAAACTAAATAGCATGGGAGTGGACCAGCACCTGGTCACCTGGATCCATAGTTACCTCACCAACAGGCCGCAGTATGTCAGGCTAAAGGACACCGTGTCTGACACTGTGGTCAGCAGCACAGGAGCCCCTCAGGGCACAGTGCTGGCCCCTCTTCTCTTCACCCTGTACTCCTCTGACTTCCACTACAACTCGGAGCTGTGCCACATACAGAAGTATGCCGATGACACAGCCATAGTCGGATGTATCAGGGACGACGGAGAGGAGGAATATCCACCTGGAACTCAACACCGCTAAGACGAAGGAGCTGGTTATAGACTTTGGGAGGTCCAGACCAATGCCGAGACCAGTCGTACTAGAGGGAACGGAGGTTGAGGTCGTGGGCTCCTACAAGTACCTCGGGCTGTGGCTGGACAGTAAACTGGATTGGTCAAAACACACCAGCCACCTGTACGGGAAGGTGCAGAGCAGGATGTACTTCCTGAGGAGACTGCGGTCCTTCAACATCTGCAGCAAACTGCTGTGGATGTTCTACCAGTCAGTGATCGCCAGTGTCCTCTTCTACACCGTGGTGTGCTGGGGAGGCAGCACATCCAAGAAGGACACGTCCAGACTGGACAAACTGATCAGGCGTGCCGGCTCTGTGGTCGGCATGAAGCTGGACTCTCTGGTGACGGTGGCAGAGGCGAGGACACTGAACAAACTGCTGGACATCATGGACGATAGCAGCCCTCTACACGCCGTCATCAGCAGCCAGAGGAGCCTGTTCAGTGACAGACTGCTGCTTCCCAAGTGCCGGACCAATAGATTCAAGAACTCCTTTGTCCCCCACGCCTTCAGACTGTACAACTCCTCACTGGGGGGTCGGAGGTGACACAGGACAGAGGGAAGAAGGAGTAGTTTTTTCTACAAATGTGAACTCCATATTTATCAGGCCAAACCATACAGTGCAATACCATATCACTGGTCAATCTATCGACCAAATTGCTATAATTTCCTTTTGTGTTGTATTTATATTCTTTGTTTTGTATTTAATTTGTATTTTTTTGTATTTTGTGTATGCTTACTGTGTGCCACATTTTGCCTGTGAGCTGCTGGTAACTATAATTTCCTGAGGGAGTCTTCCCAAGGGATCAATAAAGTCAAGTCTAAGTCTAAGTCTATTATTATATTGTTGGCATGGTTTCTTGCCTTTTTCTCTCTTCCTGCAGGTGTAGAAGCAAACTTTTATGCTGTTGACTTGCTTTCTGTCTTTATGCTTCTTCCTATACTCCTGTCTTTACATTCTTTAAAAAAAAGTTTGTTCGGTATCTTCTTGCAAATAATGAAACATGTTTACTCTGTAATGGCCTACAGAGAAGAAATCAGCAGCAACATGTTACTTTAGTTGTCCAGCTAGAAAAACAACAGTCGCTTAATGAATTACTTCAGCAAATCTGTCTCCAAGAAAATGACCAAATATTGACTTCCCACAATTTCTAAACAGGGATTTTGTGAAAACCCCAATGAAAGATGTGGTTGCACGATCCTTACAGTGCTGGAAATTCCTGTTACTGGCTGTGATGCAATAAATCAAAACCACATGACCCTCTAAAAGCAAACAGCACAGCATGAGCTCATTACTTGCCTCAGGGTGAGAAATACCCTTCTGAGCTCTTGTTAATCCAAAATTAATTGTCCACTAAAATCAATTACAGTGTCTGACCACAGATGCACTCCGCAGTGATGATCAGTAGAAAACAGATCATGAAATACGCCTTAAAAAGATGTGTGCTTTTCTATTTAACTATAAAAATGAGAAACTTTTGTATTTTCATTAGCCCTTCAAATGCTTTGACACTTTGACTCAACTCTTAAATATTCTATGTTCTGTGAATTTCAGCAGACATTTCTTCCAAAATCTTTTATTTATTTACGCTTTTCCAGTATCGACAAGAACGAAGGACTTTTCTCAGTCAGATTTGATCCTTTTTTTTAATGACCTCGTTGGGCATTTTCTCATGCACCCCAAAAGTCTGAACATGGTGACCAGATAAAGCGTGTATCTGCTGGAGCCTATAAAAGTTAAAAATCAGTCCATATCGAGACTGCCTACCTCAGAAGAAAGGAGTGAAACAAAGACACTGATTGTTATTATTTAGAGATTTAGAGAGTTCTGGTGTAACTTTACCCATTTTTATGTGAGATATATGCACTGACAGAGCTTTGGACACAACTGCATGAAATTTAGTAAGTAAGAATTTAGATTGGGGACAAAAATAACTAAGTACAAACCAAGATTCAGCAGTAGCAAGTTTGATCATTTGCAGCCTTTGAGCCACGTGTGAGAAAGCAGGTTAAATGAGTTTAAGTGCAGATCAAAAGGCCTTCGATGCTGGATATCGATTACAGTGAATATGAACGGTGCATGACTGCCTGCTGGTATGATGATTTTGTGGATGGGAAATGACTAAATAACGATAATTCAGTGTTAAATATTAACATGCACATATACTAATCACATCTTGATTCTGTGAAGGGAATGAAGTGGTCAATATTTCAGACTTTAATAAACTCTTGATGGGCCTACAGACTGTTGACGTATATAAAAACTGTAGAGTCTGATGTGTCTGCTAACATGAATGTAATAAAAAAGGAGTTCATATCTAGTTCCAAAAACATATTTTAATGAATCTTTAATGCAGAGTTCTTGTATTATAAAGAGTAATCAATCATTTAATGCTGACACATGCAGGTTCAGGAGGAATGATTTCTGCATATTTAGTGACTTGATGCAACCGGCTGAGTTTCCTTGGAAAGCAAACATTTTTCACTAACAAACTGAACTTGACTGCATTGGTTTATAACTAGTATTAAATTGGAAAATATCCAATAAAACTGGATCGAACGGACTGTTTGTCTTGAAAAGTGCATTTTTTAATTATTTTATTTGTTTGTTTGTTTTTTGTGCGTGTCTGAATTAGAACTATAGAGATTTACTGAATTAAACTGATCAACTGGCTCCAAACTCTGAAACAGCATCCTGGTAGAAACACACATCTGTTCAGAATCATTGCCTCATTAATGCATTTTTCATTCTGTTAATGTAAACCACATAAACACACCTGACAAATGCGTGTTTTCCCAGAGTCGAGCTTCAGCATTTCACGGTGGCTGCAATAGCACGGCGAGTGGATTTCACTGGCTCTGTGAGGATTACAGCGTTTCTATGGCACTTTGTGAGGCCCAGTAATACATCAAAACAGGCCATTTCTTCCCTTTTATTTAAACAGCAACAAAGTCTCCTGTGTTTCTTTCAGTGACCTGCTCCATCAGGGAACGGGAGATTGCTGTTTTCTGCAGCTACTACAGATAGTAATGTGTATAAATTAGAAATTAATATACTTATAATGATGTAAATATCTTAACACATTTAAATTAACATTCTCCTAGCAGCTTGCTATTTGTTCAAAAGTATGGGGTGATGTTAATCTAAAGCATACAGTCAGTGTTTTTGCCAGGCGAACAAAAAGCTTCAGATGGAGGTTTTATGACAGCTTGCTGTGTAATCCCGACGCCTGACCTGTTAATGCGGTATTTCTCCATCAAAGTTCTGCCATCAAATGGATTCTGAAGGGGAGATTTTATTACGGCAGGGGAAGGGTGAATTCCTGATTCATATTCTCCTCAGTACATTAAAGCAGATCAATTCTGCTTAAAGGGATCTGCCTGTCAATATGTATCTGTCAGAACCATTTTCCAAGGAGCCTAACATCAGTAGTTTACAACGAAGCCTCAAACTTCCCCAGTCCTTGAACTTGGTGTCATAAAACTCTCTCCCTTTATTAAAAGAAGAACACAAGGTGATGGATCTCACTTTCGCTATCTACATAAGTGGCATTTAAAGTCCAGGAGCGGTGTTATCCACCGAGAAGGAATTCCATGCCTTCCACAAATATGCGCAATGTCAAAAATTGCCAGGCTTAGATTGCACTCAGGAGAAAGAGCGCGTAAGCTGAAAGTCAAATACGCCATTTACAAAAACACTGTCATAAGCCGACAACAGAGATAGCGCACAAACGGCTTGTGAGGCCTTGTGGCAGCGCGCACGCCTGAAATGAAGCTGACTGACGTCCAGCCTGCGGTGATAGCGTGGATTTACAGCCCACCTCTGGCACAAATTTACCACATTGAGTTTGAAATGTACAAGGTACTTTAATGCACCTTCAAGGATTAAAAGCCAAAGCCGAAAATGCTCCTAAAGTTTGTAGCTGAGGCAGCAGTCGATCCCAAACTCAGACCAAGTCTGCCAAGGCTGAGACAGATCGATGAACAAGCTGTGATTTCATAAGCTGAAATATATGTGTGGGTGTTTAAAAGAAAGGCCATCAGGAGTGATTCAAGAGCTTTGTATAAATGCTAAGTGGCTCACAAAGACAGTATTAAAGGATTGAAGGCTTTTACGGCCTATTGTTCACAAAATTGAGCCACACGTTTTTTTTTCTTGTTTTTTTTTTATAGTGAAGTTCAGAGAATATTTTAAGAAAAGTATGATTTTGATTACTGTAAGAGCACAATCGCCTCCTAAAAAAAAGATATATACAAGTAAAAATGTGTTTCTGTGTTCGCTCTGTCATGGACTCCAGGGCTCTCCCCTGTTTAGTGGACAATAACTTCCGGCACCGACACCGTTCATGACCCTGCAAAGATTGAGCTGGAGTAGAAAATAGACTGACAGAATTTGATTCCAGGAAACATGTAATAGTAAGAAGCCAGGGTTTAGATATTTTTCAAAACTATGTTGAACAAAACAAAACTGAAGAATTATCAGCCTGGCTTTTTCAGAAGAACAGTCAAAAAAAATAAAGATCCAGCAATTTCAAGCATGCATATAGTGGCTTCATTCACAGTTATTGTACTGCAGCTGTAGCTGCAGTACAATAACTCTGCTGACGGTCTGAGCTTCCCCATCGAGGAGCAAAGTTCTGAAAAACGCAACGCTCCAATTCCCTGTCGTACAAATTAACAGAGCAAAATGTTAATCAGCTGATTGCTCAGTCATCTACTAAATAGTGACAATCTGGTTACACAGGTGAACGGTTGAGCCAGACTGAAGCTGACTATTTGAGTAAAAAAAAAAAAAAGGTAACCAACAGCAACCCATTTTATAATGTATCACAAAAGAAAATATTCTCCAAAATTACCAGGAAGACTGAAATTGCTTTGGGCTGCCGCTGAATACAACTTAAAGGGCCAGGTTCTTGTTTGTTTGTTTTTTTTTTGTGTGCGTCGGATCCATGTTTGATTTGAAACACAATTTTTGATTTGTCTTTCACCAGTTAAGTTTATTTGCAATTGACAGACATGTGAGCACAGTTTGGCACATGTAGTTATAATTTTGACGATGAACGTAGATTGGACAAAACAAATTTCTCTAAAGAATTCTAAGCTGGAAACATAAAACATGGATTTTCCCACTGGTAAATTTGGTGCTGAACTCTTGATTAACACCAAAATAGCCAGTAATTATGTTCTAAATATGTTGTTACAATACTGATCACAAAAGAATAAATAAATAGAAATGGGATGTCCTGAATGAATGGCTTTTAAACTCATCTAATATTGATGATTTTCTTTTCTTTTTTTCTTTCTTTTTTTTTTTTTTTTTTTGTAATTACCTTTTAAAATTTGGTGCCAAAACTAACTTCCCATTATTTTTTGCATGTGCTACTGAATATTTTTTCGTGTGACAACTGTGCAGAACCTGCCTTAATCCTGTCATTGCCATACAAGCTGATGGAAAACTGACATGTCGGACTGACAAATAATCATGTCAGTCCAGGAATTCAATGACAGACACACAACTGTCACACTCTAATGAATATTATTTGAGAAAAAAAGAGATGGTGAAAATGGTCTGTCTGGCTTTAAAATATGACATGTCATGTGGCAATTTCCTCTGAAGTTTTTGAAAAGCTGCGAGAAGACTGATAACAAAAATTACGAGCATGGCGTAAAAAGCTACATTGCTAGAAATGTATGATATGCTTAGCACTTTTCTACAGTTCCTACCCAACATGATTAGTGTGCAAGGAATGTAAGCAGGACTGACAGATTTTATGTCCTTTTCCCCAATGTAAAGTTGTTTGCTGTCCAACAGCCTTTATTGCATTCATGCAAAGTGTTGATTTATGGATCTTAACTGATTTTCTGCTTTTAATTGCCAAATTATGCACAGCTAAAAACACAACAGGTATATAATCCATATAGCATGTTGTAAATGTACAAGTGCAACATTTTCATTCTTCATATACATGAGTTTTTCATTTATTACACAAGTTGTTCAGAATCAAAATCAACACTCATTCTCATTATCAACTTTCATCACTGACATTTTAATATGTTAACACCATCACGTTTGACACTTTCTGTGAAGTACGGCGAATATGCAGTCATTAAACGTGCCTTCAAAGAGGTGCATCATAAACTGCTACATAAATCAATAATATTACAGCTCCCACATGTAACTTGCAGGGGTTTTTTTCTTTACAGTTCACGAGCTTTTATGAATTGCCTGTAGCTTTAAGTAAATTAACTGCAAATGTATAGTTCAAATAGGTTTGTCCACACTGCTGGGAATACAGATATAAAATTTAACATTACCTCTTACAGCTTTAGGTGTTTAAAGTGCCTTGGAAAGGTATTAACACACCTTGGACGTTTGTCACACTTTGTCATAATGCAACCACATTTTCAGAAGAACCATCAATTCTATTTTTAATTGTAAGATTTTACAATGAACACATTAATCAATTGCTGGGTTGTACCTGATTCTGATTCTGTACGTCTACAGATGCTACAGATGGAAAGGTTTGGCATTGTTCTGCTGGAAGGTGACTCTCAAGACTTTTAATGCCTTTAGCAAGTTTCCCTACTGTGTATTTAATACCATTGCACTTCCCTATCCACACTAAAGGAAATCATCCACACAGCATGATGGTGCCACCACATTTTGCCACTGACAGTATAGTCCATTCAAGCGAAGTACAGTGTCTTATAGTCCCCAAAAGTCCATTATTAGCCATGAAGTGCATCAATGTTCTCTTGGTCCAGACACGTTTTAGAGTTTTCTCTTTCTTTTTCAAAAATAGATGATAAAACCATTTATCCTGTTTGGTTCCATTCATAATGTTGCACTATTTTCCTGCTTGTTTACCCACCATAATTTCATGCTTCCTTCTACTTCATTCTCTTCAGGTTTAATTGCAACTGTAGTTTCTCATCCATCCATCCATCCACCCATCTATGTGATATGATATGAAACATTCCTCCAGCTACAGCTATTTTTAAAAGTTTGCCTGTGCGACCTTTGGTCATAATTCAGCTCCATTTTCATCCACCGCAACTCTAAAACATGTGGTGTGGTTAGCTGTCAACGAATAAGCAGCATCTTCCCATCTCTGACCTTAATTTCTGAACTATTTCTGTCCGTGGTAAAGCCAAACACAGTTATATTCTCTTTGTGACACAAGCAGAAACACATATGCCTGCAAACGTTTCAGTGTCAAAAAGATTCTATAACAAAAATTTGCACAAAGACATTAGATGAAAATGTTCAAATAGATGTCAAGAAACAAAAGGACCACTGAAGAATAAAAATAAATTCCATTATAGTTGTAATATATTATCATAAAACATTAATTAATTGCAAGTGCTGTACTTAAATCTGCATTTTGGCTCAATGGGTGTCTAAACATTTTAACATGCCATGAGCTGTTGTTCTTCTGAGCCTGTATTTATAATGCTTTGAAAAAGCATTTCCCCTTTCGTATTGTTTTTTTTTTTTTATGTCACACTTAAGCCTGAGTAAATAGCAAGTAGCGTTTTCAGATTAAGATTTAGCTGGTGTGAGTTGTATTGTTGTCTGTCTCCATACTTTGAAGCTGAACCTGCAGCCTGTGCAAACTAATGACTTGACAATCTCCTACCTGGAAGAGAGCAGAGTTTATGGCTCCATCATTTACTGCAAGTCATCTGGATTCTGAAGCAGCTGCAGACCATCACACTACAACCAGCTAGCTTGTTTTTGGGAGGGACTAAGGATTCAGGACCAGTCATAGATGCACTCCTGCAGCAAAGCTGATAGAGGTGAACAGGGAAGGTGAACAGGGAAGGTTCACCTCCGTGCAACGTCTTCTCCATTTGTGGATAACGAATCTCACTGCGTGAATCTCAAGGCATCAGAAATTGCTTTGCAACCCATTTCAGACTGATAGATGTCAATGATTTTGCTTCTTGCCTGTTTTGAAGTTTCTTCTTGAGAGCAGGATAGAGCGTCCTGTGCTTTGAGATCTCAACATGTAGCCAGGCACATTCTAATAAGGTGAATCAACTCAGGTTTCTAAAAAGAAAATGTTTGTCATATTTAGTTCATAATCTAGGCGAGCATACTTTTTCACACTGGCTTGGAAAATTTTTCTTACCGCTCTTCTTTATAAACTCATCAATCATGAAACTGTAACTAAAAGAAGTTATTCCTTTTAACTGTAACTCTAAAAGCTACTCCATTGCACGCTCTATATGAACACGTACCGCTTCTGCCTTCTAGCTTTGTTTTTGTTGAATACAGAATGACACCTTCCAGTACGCCGTTCAACGTTGTTCATGTAAGATTGTATTTCAAAAGCATGAAAGGACTGAGCTGAATGATATATACTTTTTATGTTCTGATAAATGAAACCTGACACCTAACGAAGACTCAACAGTGTTTTCAATACAGCTGCAACTTCCAAGCAGATCCAATACAAGAACAAGTGTAGCCTGAGCTGAATCAAAAGCACACTGATGCTTCACAAAGTCTGTCTTCTTATCTTTCTCTGGGGTTGAATGGCTTTGATTGCATAGGTCTTCATGCTTTCATTATTGATGTCTCCCATTTCAGAGCACAAGTCTGAACTCTTTTTCTTTTCTTTTTTTTTTTGTACCCTCTCAGAGCGAGCAAAAACATACCATTGTCTTTTCCATCGCTTTTCATGTTTGTGGTGTAATTTCCTGCAGTTGACTCCGTTTTCCAGCCAGCCCCTGGAAGGGACTCTGCATTTTCTACAATAAGCAGTGACCCAGGGACACAAGATGAGGGAGGGGGAGGCTCGTGAAATGTGCAAATGAAGGGTGCAGCGCCTGCAGTCAGCAGTAGGATTCATATTTCTCTTGCAAACGCACACACACAAGGACACACACGCAGTCATATCTATATGCAGTCTGCATGCACGGGGAGATAAACATGCTACCTCCTCCTCAGAGTGAAGATAGAAAGGCTGAGTGTAGCCCTATTCTCTATCACCATTCAGCACCAGTCTGTGTGGGTTGTTTCCCCTTCCAGTCTTCTCTACCAACATTCTTTCTACGTCTCATTTTTTTCTCCCGTGATTTATATGAAGAATTATTTTGAGCTATTATTTTACTTTGTTTGTTTGTTTGATTATTGTACTCAGTGCCCTTCAAAAACATAAATTTCCTTTGAACTTGTTTTCCACTTTGTCATGCTACAACCACAAACTTTATCAGTATATTGGGATGTTAGCTGATTGACCCACACCAGGTGAGTGTATTTGTCAAGTGAGGTTTTGTGAAAGCATCCCCACCCTGATGGTGGCAGCATTGTGGTGCAGGAGATGGTTTTTCTTCAGGTGAGAGGGGGAAACTGGTCTGAATTGATAACCCTAACCCTAATCCTACCCTAACCCAAAGCTAAAATGAATAAAAAGCTGCAAAAACTTGCATATTTAACCTTTAAAATGCGAATGACCCAAAAAAATACAACCAGCTCTAAAATCAAATGATTCAGAACAAAGTAAATTGATAAATTCACGCATAAATGTATATTAAAAAATATTTACAACCTTTGAATTGAGGTTTGCCTGGAATGCTCAGTACAGTTTTCCTTCTCTAGATGTCAGAAGCAAGTAAAATATTTAATTACTTTTTGTTGGTTTTCTACAGAAAATCACCATTTAAAACTCAGTCAGGCTGGTAGTTGAAAGGAGGATAATGTGTTAGCACTCAAGCACAACGAGCACTTTTGCAAGACTCAATAATCAAAGTTGAAGTTGCAAAGTAAAATAAAAAAAAAACATTAAGTACTGCCGTCCATCTCCAATAAAAAAAATGCAACACAATCTCAGGTTATGTACTTTATTTTTCCTACTTCACCAAATCAATTCACCAGGATCAGCAATCTAAACAGACATTCTCAAAAACCTCTGATCCACAGTCGTTAGTAAACCAAAATGTTCTCAAGTCGGCACTGGCATAACCTCTAACCAGAAGCCTAAACAACTCTCAAGTGATTCCTTTTGATTCAGACGAGTAGTTAATCTAATCTGACATAGAATGACTGAAGATCCAGTTTCATATCAGCCACTCCTTTCATTCATTTGGGTTCTGGCTTTATGTAAGTGCTTGACAAGTCACATCCCTCAATGTAATAGCAGCTCTTCTTGAGGTTTTTCCTCTCCTAATCTCTGTTTCTGTGGTATCAACATCCACTGAAACTATCTCAGTTTATAAAGACGATTTCTGCGTATCTACTACAACACAGGGGGCGCCGTCTACCAGTGAACTCATTCAAGCTGGTACTCGTGGGCCCTGCTGCTGACATCGCCCTGAACAAATGCAACACATAGAGACATAATCAGTAATCTTTTGTTGCAAATCAAAATTTTAAATGAAGAAAACATAAGTCAGTGTAAAAGCATTATATTTCAAGCTGTTTAATCAATACAGCCCACAGTGCTCCATCTTGTTTCTTTTTCCATTAAAATTCTTCTGCAATGCAATAAAACTCCTCGTCTGTCTGCCGGTGAAGCAGTGAGTGATGACTGCCGGAATGTGATACTGGGTCAACGTGATGAATTATTAGGCCCACCTTGTCCTTTCAAAGGAGACGTCCCTGCATACAGCTTACAACGACAAGTCCGTGCCAGTTCTGCTCCGTCCTTCGGTTCTCAAATCACAACAATTTCCAAGTTTTATTCTGATATTTCTACACCCTTCGGCTGGCCCCAACCTCATCCTACTGACTGCCACAGGTGTAGGACAAGCTTGTGGTGATGTCTGTGTTTGTATCCTTTCTTTCCTGGTAATGAAAACATCCCAGGAAGACACAGTCAAATAGAACAAGAATGCATCCTTGTGAACCCGACATCTGTTACCAAACACTGGCTCTCCCTTTAGCTGATAGTCTAAGTGCTGCCACAGCAACAAGCCTAAACTAATGAGGCAGTTCATAACCATTTTCTCACAAAAAGTGAGTCAGTACTCCTGTCCCAGCTGTACAAGGAAGCATAAAAGTCCCTCTGGAGAGAAATTAGACTTATTCTTCCTCATATCTTCTTTTTTTGTCCACCCTTAAATGTGTGTATCACTCCTTTCCCTTCATGTATTAATTATTCATCTACAAATTGACTAGTGTGTGCTAGAGTTTTAAGTAGTGAAAATTTACTTAAATCAGGATCACTTGTGAGTAACTTTTAATCAGACTCTAATAGACTTTGGGAGCTCATTGCCGTCTCCTGCACAGTGTCGGCTTTACGCTTTAGAGCAGTCTCCTGCAGCCGGGTCAGTCCAATTTCTGCTGAGCTTCCAAAGTTTTTTTTTAGTTCACTTCTCTGAGTGCAATAAAGAGTTCGAGTCTCGCGGCCCTCTCCCTACCTCGCTTCTCACCTAATGGCAGCTGGAATAGTCTCTCGACAGAATACACCTGCTCTAAAAGAGTTGTCTAAAAAGCAGCAATGAAAGTAACCATTCCCCATGAACTTTATTCTGCTGTGTAAACAGGTTAGGGATGTGGCGCAAGGTTCGGTAATAAGCAATATCTCAACGATTCGACCTCTGACAGAACAATCACTCAAAACTGGAAGGAGTATGGCATAATTGCAATGTGCAGCTCGCCTTATTTACCCACTTATGGATGGATAAATATGAAAAATGAAGTTCATAAAAAAAGTTTGTCACAAGAAATGTAGAGAACACAGAAGAACATGAATCTTATGAGTCCCAAATTAAACTTTCTGGCCTGCATGAAAAACACTCAGAAATAACTTCCCTGCTATTGAACCTACTGTGTTCAGCATCATGATGGGGAGAAGCCCTCCAGCTAATCCGACGTAGCTCAAGTTATAGCGAAAAGCAAAGTGGAAAAAAATGTTTTATCCCCAGATGTGCAAGGCTGGAAAACTCACATTTGCTATGACAATTACTGTGAAGTGAAGTTCACAGAAAGTGGTTTCGTAAGTGGGGTTGAATTCAAGTGCACGCCACACACTTTAGATCTTTACTCCTGAAGTTATTGTAAAAAACTTGTGCTATTTTCCTTCAAGTTGCAATTACGCACTCATTGTTAACCAATCGCAGAATTTAACAAAATGTTTGAGCTTTCACTGGAAGAAAAAGCTCAAGTGCTATAGGAATTCTTGTAAGGCACAATACCAGATATATATTTTTATATAAAAGGCTTCGATGAGCGCCTTTGGAAAGTAGATTTATTTTATTGTTCGAGGATTGTTTTGTTTGACGTTAGGGTTCTTTTTATGAGAGAAAGATACATCTAATGAGAAACACAACAATCTGTTTCTTTCCCTGTCTGTAACAAGGTTAATCTTAATATCAGCATTTTCCTGCAGATCCTACGTGACTGAAGCAAGATCTTTTACTAACAAATATGGGATACAGAAAAAAGCACTTCAGTGTTAATCTGGAAGATTTTTTTCTTTTTTATGAGAAGACACTGACTTTTATCCTCCAACATCCATGCAGAAAGTATTTAGTTTTCCTTTCCAAATCTCATTGCTTGATATCCAGTGATATTTGAATGATCCTATCATTCAAATATGATAGCATCATTCACTGTTCGACAGTGCAGTGTTTTGCACTGTCGAACTACAGTGCAGAAGTGATACAACCCTGAGAAATCATCACTCACTCTGCGCTCTAAGACCCAAAATTCCTTAATCCTCTTTTTTTCATTTTTTTCCAAAGCATGGACAAACAAACAAATAAAAAACCCAACACATCTTTTTACAGCGAACAAGGCAGGCGAAAATAATTACTCATGAATCTGAGCCAGACGATTAGCACTCAGCCCTGAAGCTAGATTGCAGCAGACTAACCCTTATGGCATTGTGAGACGGCGATCTGTGGGCCTGCAAGCTTCCTGTATGAGGTCTTTACCGTATGGTGGGGGACTGTGGTGGAGCACTCTTGAGAAAAGTATTTAACCTTTAACTGCCTCCTCTAATGTCACTCTGTCCCAGATAAGGGCCACAAGCAAAACATAGGAGAAGCAGGAAAAAGGGAAAAGAAAAATACTGTGGAGCAATGATGCCCCCAAATGGAGAAACGGAGAAGAAACAAAATGAAATAAATAAAAATGAACAAATCCTTCTAGAGACACACATTCTCATGTGCATTAAAACTTGTCGACATCTATATATAAATCCACTTAGGTGAGATTTATACATATATATATGTATTTTTTCTTAATTTGGTTTATATATATATATATATATATATATATATATATATATATATATATATATATATATATATATATATATATATATGTATTTTTTCTTAATTTGGTTTTTTAAAAATGTATCAGCACAAGTAGTGTTCAATAATTTGACAGGAAAGAGGGTGGAAAGAAAACAGAAAGATGTAACATTTTCTGCTGCTTCTGTATACCTCAGACATCTCAGCTTGATGTATACCTTGCAATTATATAACTGAAAATGCTGTATTTATAAAGCCGTGAAGAAGTATTCAGTCCAATTTCCCTTTTACAAGTTTGTCATATTAATAAAATATGACTTTCTGGCCCACATTCGTGGAAAACTAGTACTAAACATCAACCTACACCCAGCATTCCTAGCATAAAACATAGTGGTGGAGGCATCATGGTCCTTCCAGCAGGATAACAATACTAAACAGACAGACAGATGTACAGTGGATTGAATTATATCAAAGTTTATTTGTGTGCTGGAATGGCCCAATCAAAGTCAAGGCTTGTTATACTAAGAATCTATGGCAAGATGAATCCATGCATCCCTTGATCTCTGGTAAGTAGATAATGAGTTCACCACATACTTCATCTTATTTTCTGCTAAATTTAAAACTTATTCCAAGCAAAGCAATGGTTGCTATTTTATTAACTGTGGTAGTGCTGAAGGCACGCTGCAGTTCTGCACAAAATGCCTGCTGGCAGCCACATCAACACAAAAAACCCTGATCAATAGCTCTTCATAGACCAATTGTATAATAGATGCAATCCATCAGATGTTTTGGAATCCAGGTGGGGATTCCAGACAATTAATGTGACGACTCCGACACAAATCTTAAATCTCACCTAAGTGGATTTAACTTTATTCCTGCAAAAGGCATATTGTGTTGTCTGTTCTTTAAATTTATTTGGCAGGAGTTAAAACTTTAAGGACAATTTAAAATCTATTGATTGACTCGGTATGGCTGAGCCAGCATTTTTAGTCTTCTCAAACTATGGCTCGATGTTCCTTAATCTTTAATCAGTTATGTGCCTTGTATACAAGATTAAATGGAAGAATTTTTAAATGATTTATGATTCGTTCATACATCCATTTTTACAACACACTTCTGGTCCGTTTTTTTTGCCTTGCAGCAAAATGTTCTTAGGTTGAAATCTGTTTCTGAACAGCGTTTTCATGATGCAGGCGTGGGTTCCCTCTTGGTACTCCTGCTTCCCTCTACAGCCCGGAAATATGCATGTTAGGTCGGTTTGTGCAAAACTACCTTTAGGGGTGCATGTGTTTCGTAATGTCATTCAGTCTGATTTTCTGTTTTGATTTTTATTTATTATTGGACATGATGTAATAATCTAACTTTAAATGTCACTTTTTAATTAACTGTTATAGGAAAATCATCACAATTAACAGAAATATAGGTTTTCAAACATCCATTTGTGTGTAGTTCATCTGCCAGGTTTTGATATTACACTTGTGCAAAAAAAAAAAAAAACAGTTCATGGACAAAAGACATCTTACTTGTCATCATTAGTTGCACGCACTTCTTTGCTGACTTTATGCACACACACACACACACAAATCTTGTCTAGGAAAATCAGAAAAAGCTGTGTCAGACAAGGAGAGTGCTTTTGTCATGCAGGAAAGGATATTTCTGCTAAAATATTTACAGTTAATCTCGTTGTTTTGTATCACACCTGACGTGACAAAAAAAAGAAAAAGAAAAAGATGTTTGCCTTCATTTGTTTCTCTCAGCGGCTTAGAGAATTACAAAAGGAACACAACACATTTGTGAGAATGATGTCCAACCAAAAGACAGACATTCATTGAAAGTTTGAGGAGGAAAAAATAACAAAAAAAATTGGAGATGAAAGTGTTTTCCTGGAAATGTTTCCAGTCGTTTGAGCTGCAGGAACAGAAGCAGAATGGCTGTCGGTGTCATGTAATCCCTAAATACCTCCAAAGATGTGCGAAGTGCCTTGACCTTGGGTCACGCTTGTTTTGATGTGGCAGAAAGAGCTTGCTTCACCTCAGAGGACACTCTTGTCAAATGCATGGTTCCTATCTGGTCTGACGTGGCACATCTGACATGTGTGCGTGTAAGTGTGTGTGTTTGAGAGCGGCTCTACGCTCTGACCAGATACCTTCATTGGAGTTTTTTCCTCCTCTGGGGACCGATTGGTGGGCAGAGCTTTCATCAGAAAAAGCTGGTCATGAATGAATTGATTCTAAATCAATTCATTCAACATCCAATCATTCGCTCTGAGTTGGCCAAGGAATACTCATTTATTTATTTATTTTATTTCTTTATTTTTTAGCGAATGTGATTTTATTTATACATGCTGTTTGTTTGATTTACAAGAGATTCCTTGTTTATTCTATTTAGATTTTAGAAATAACATATGCACATTTTCATCCAAATCACGCCTGCCACACGCATGACAATAGTGCTACTTTGTATTTTTATGATGTAAAGCACATTTAAATGCCTTGTTGCTGAAATGTGCTATGCAAATAAAATTTGATTGATTGATTTGATTGATTTAAGCCTCTGGAGATTTTGACCCACAATAACAAAAAGTAGTTTTCTGAAAAATCGGTCCTGGCATGCAAAACAAAAATATGCATTTCTTATTAGCTTAATTCAACACTATTTTGTTGTAAAATTACAAAACAGTCCTTCAGTGCTTCAGTGCTTGTAGCAATGCATAACTTGATCAATTTGGATTGCTGTGACATCTGGGTTCATCATACATTATAAACCAAGGTCCATCCTGCTGAAAATTGGTGCTGTGTCACGTTTTTATCGAGTTGGATAAGAAAAACCGGCCTGAATAATAATTATTTTGCTCTACTTTCTCAGTTGGCTGTAGTAAGCCACACAGTTCTCTTGCACCTCAATATCCAGATGTGTGATTAGCATTTATGTTTCACATGTTTTCCGCCATCTTTAGGACTTCCTGTCAGTGTCGGCGACACTTCCATGACAGTGTTGATTAAACTCCGAGGTGTTGAGAATACTTTTGCCAATATGTACTCACACTTTAGGTTGCTTCATGCATGTCGTTCACAGACTGTCTATTTGAGTGTGTTTTTTGTTGTTGTTGTTGTTGTACAAGAAAACCACTTTTGAATGTGGCAGAATGCCACCAATGAGACAAAAATATAAATGCCCTCAAAAACCTAATATGGAAAAAAAAAAAGTTCTTGCATTAAAAACTAGTGAGTGAAAAATAGTTTGATGAAAAATTTTAAAAGGCAAGGCAACGCATATGTGTTTTTGGACTTTCATTTTTCTTAACAGGTACAGGGCTGTCAGTGTTTACATCCTCACAGACAGGAGGTGCATCACCCATCCGAGATGCTACAAAAGAATCCAGGGCAACATGTGCAGCGCTGCAGGTGTTGTAAATTGTAAGTTCAGAACATTTGGAAACAGATGTTTTAAAATAATGTTTTTGTCCAAAGAAATAAGTAAACATAAAAAGCAATTTTTTACATATCTAACCATTCCACTCGTTTATTTCTATGAACTGTTTTCTTTCTTTATAATTTGTGATTCACAGTTTGTGTGTGTCTGTCCCCTTGCAATCTAGATATCATTTCTCAATATGCTATTTAAAACCATTCCTATAACAATGTAATTCACCAAAATGGTATTTTTTGTTCAATTTGTGAGCCGTATTTAAGGATATTGAGTTTTTCACTAACAACTGGAAGAGCCTAGTTACCATGTCAATATTCATACGTGACGTCTCGTTGTGTTTATCTGGATATGTGACGTCAAACTTCCCAGAAGTCACCTAAGATCACTTTCCAGTTTGCGCTGTTTGCCTTCACACCACTACGATTATACACCTATTTTCCTAATTTTCCTTCGTACTCCACCAAGGACATCATCCTACGAGATGCTCAAAAGATCAAAGCATATGACAGAGAGATGGCGGTAACTATGGAAACCGGTTGTGTGTTTTGAAAAGCTGTCCATTACCGCTCAGAGTTCCTCTTGCTATTAAAGGAACGCTTCTCACACCAAAGCTCCTCTGCCTCCCATCAGGAGGCACAAAACCATAAATCACCGCAGCTTTCTGCTGAGCTAAATGATGACAGACAATGCATGCTTTTAAGCTTTACTGCTGAAAGATTTATGTGAAAAGGCTTGGAGGATTCTGCAGGTAATTTCTTCACACGCATCTGCCCTGGCACAAGAAACGCTTAAAGTGAGTTAAGAGCAGGGGTCAGAGGTAATAAATCACGCACAGTTTTGATAGGAAGTATCTGGAAGCTGAATATAAACGATGAAAAAATAATTTAGCCCTCATGAAGTGACAAATGTCAGAAAACTGTTATTCAGTCTTGTAGGAGGTTTTGGGCATGAATGGAGCTTTAATATCTTAATTTAATACAGGACGCAAACTCAGAAGAGCTGGAGTAATCAAACACAATTTGCACAAGCGCCTCAGCAACGGCTCCACAAGACAGGAAAATTCAGCAGAGGTCAAAGACGCGATACCGAAACCATAAATCAAGGCGGCTCTGGACTTGGTGCCTACAAAACAAAAGAAATTATCTGCATAGAATGACAATCTGGAAAATAAAAACAAGTAAAATGACTGATAACAAATATTCCTGTTGTTGAAGAAAAAGCAATAGCCAGAGTTTTGAAGTGAAGCTGTGTTAGAAGATTATGAGCCATTTGACACATGCAGTCTATTGGTATTTCTAACAGGTATAATGTAGTAGGTCCTGCAAGTTGAAGCCAATTGCTATACAAGAAGGGATGAGTCTAAAAAGATTCCTGCTATCTTGAAACCAGAGTTTCATTTTCTGAGAATACTATTTCCAAAATCTTCAAATCAAGTTTGCATTGGGCAGTAATTCCAGCATGGACTATAATTCTGTGCACAGGGAGGAGAGGTAGGAAGAAATGTGCCACTAAATATCTTCCAACAGATGCTAGGAGCAATACACAACTTTCGGAATTTCAGCTTCAAAAGACGCTCAAGTTGTTTTTCCAACTTTGCAACTCAGAGAATCCAACCTCTGGGTGCAAGAGAGAGAAAAAAAAGTCATGAATGAGGACTTCAAGAGGCTTCTACTGCAGGTAAAAAATGATGTGCTCGTAATCTTTCAACAGAGCTTCACTCAGTGGCTTGGGGGCGAGACAGGGTTGTAATGTTCAAAAGTAAACACACTAATTATGTTGCCCAATAAAAATCCTTCGAAGAAAATTGATGAGATGTTAAAAGACGCGTTCTCTTAAGGTGCAATGAATCACTTTCGGTCAGTCCCTCTATCCATTCATGCAAACGTTGTGCAAACGTGCGATGGAAAAAGTCATTAGGTCTGGTCTGGCCTGAGGTTTTCACAAAGTGCCTCTCCCTACTGGCTGGTTTGTGCAAAAAGGATATTTGAATGGACTTTCTGCATAAACAACGTTTGTGATTCTGGCCCCTGATTTTGTTTTATAATGTGCAGTGAAGGACCCCTGGGATGAGTTGGCTGATTGAAGATGTCTAAAGCTTCTCCGTGTGCGCGTGTGTCTGCGTGCGCATGTGTGTGGGGGGAGGAGGGGTGCGTGTCTGTGTGTGTCCAACCAGTTTAAAGACTTTATCGTCTGTTTACCAAGGACAGAGAATGTGATTGGAGTCCAAATAATGAATGTGCTCCATCATCCTCATCCTTAATGGAAAATAAGTGGCATGGTATCAGGAGTCAATTCTTTTGAGAAAGATGATTAATCAGTATTTTTGATGGATTTTTATCCACCGACGAGGCAGACAAATCGCTATAAGCTGAACACAAAACTTAGGCACGTCTTGTTTACTCTCGTCTGGTGTCTGAATAGCAGGGCATGAACAGAAGTTGGTGCATCATGTCATCAATGTGATCTGCTCCTCACAAATGTCCTCCCTTCTGCATAACATTCAGTTTTTATAGTTGCTAAAGTGTCCATGTAGTGTTAGAAAACGTATAATTACTGGAAAAAGGCAGACTCGTTCATGTCGGAGTATTTTCATCTTGGAATTGTAGCATGGGAAATGATCAAGTGTGATGGCATCACCAGTGTAATAAAATAAAACATGTATTTTGTCCCCTTGCAGAGGGACAAGTCGGAGAAATGTGAGGCTTTGAGACGAGGCTCGACTTTGAAATCCCCAAACATCATATTAGATTTTATCAACGGAGTTTGTTTCTTATATTCAGTACCTCCAAAGTTCATTTTTTTCTTTATCATCAGTGCCGTCTCAGACTTAACAGCACTCTGTCTCAAACATCCGGAGGAGAAGCCACTCTATAATCAGGATTTTATGATAATCAGCACTCATCTCACAGTGACCTTCATGATGTTCCAGAAAAAAAAGAAGAAAAAAAAAAACGATAGTAAATGACATCATATTACTTTCAATATACTTTCAATAATTCATACCTGTATAGAATTTTCTCTATTAAAGTTAGAGTTAGAAAAATAAAAGATTATAATTAAGGATTAACAGTTGAATTATGTAACAGAAATTTTAAAACGTATTTTAATTGTGTTTGAGCTTGTAGTCGACAACAGTGATCATTTTCATTAACAAAGTCAAAAACTTGAGTAAAACAGATTAAAATTATGCGCACTGAAGCAAAATCAATAGAACGATGGAGTTACATGCACAAAACTCCCAAACATGAAAAGCAACGTTATCACACAACACAATTAAAGTCACTAGAAATGCAGCAACTTGGAGACTTAGTAAACCGGCATCCTTTATATTGATTTGAAAGCACTCGCTGGTGAGCCAGGTCTATCTTTGTTCCTTGAGCATTATTAAGTAGCCAGCTGTGACAAAGATTGTGAACTAAAAGAACTCAAATTCTACCAACATTACAGTATATGTTGTTATTTCTGCTCTGACCCACCACGGTTACTCTAAGCCACAAACTTTGGCACCAGCACCCCCATTTTTTGGAAACTGAGCTGTGAAGTGCTTGTCTATAACATGGCAGTGCAGGAAAGAACATAAAAGTCCCAGTATAAATCTATTTTGTACTGACAAAAATAGTGTATCTATTTGCACAAGATCTCAGTCTTGTGTAACAACAGTTGCATCAAAGTCCTTTCCAAAAAATATAGGTGAGCACCAAAACATATTTTGATGTGTGAGAAGATATTCACCTCCAAAAATTCCCTTTATGTTAGGAAAGAACATTTAGAATTATTTATCTGCTTTGAAAAACCAGTGTAAGACACTGTGATTAATTCATGGTTTACATGTTGAAGGCAACAGAATTTGACTTTTAAGCCGACTGCATTTTTAAAATCCCATCTGGAGTGGCAAAGAACAGAAATAAAAGCAAGAACAGAGTTGGTGTGAGTGTAATTTTGCATTTAGATACCCTACATTGCAAAGCCGGATGAATAAACATAACCTTTTCCCTCTTGTTGGTTCATCTTCAGTTCTTGTATTCTCTGTGGAAGTGCTGGTCAGGAACAGGACAGAGTGGGCAGCAGATTGTATTTCTGGATCACTGTTCAGGTTAGAACTTCTTGCGAGATGGTGAGAAAGCCCCAGTGACACAGCCATACATTTGGAGTATACACACAGCTGCAGCGTCAGGTTCCAGCTGAGGCACAAACCAATATGAGTTCATTTCAGATTGTTTGGAGATGTGCCCAGGGCAAAGGTTTCATAGCTTGTGGAGGGTGGGTGATTCTTCAAGGTTTATAGGGGTAGAGAGGAATAGCCTGGTCAGTGTACATTTATGAGACAGTTAAGGGAGAAGGATGGGATGGAGAAATAAGCAGCACTGAAAAGGTAAGAGAGCCAAGAAGCAGGGATGTGTGAATGTTTGCTTTCCTTCAGATGAGTGGGAGCTTGTAGGTGTGTTCAGAGTTTGTTCGCACAGCCTTTGGGGCACAACATATATAGAAGCCTATTACCTTTCTCTCATCCCTGCTTACTTTTCAGGCCAGTGCATCGTCGAGTCTTCGTAGGTCTGTAAAATATACATCCACAAGACAGAGAAAGGATGGATAAACAAAAGTTTGAGGTGAAAGCTAAAACCATCACCAGCCCTAAGTATTCGCATCTCTTCTTGTTTATGGAATTTACTGCAGGCCTGAAAAAAAATCAATGACTTTCTCTTAAAATCTACTCCATTTAAACTCTTTGTTTAAATGGACTTATTTTTTTAGTCCAGTGTTAGTGTTTCCTAACACTGCAGAGTTAGGAAAAGAGCCGCTTGACATGATTCTGGAACCAGAACTATTGAAATAAAGGCTATTTTAGCAACCACAAAAAATAATAAATAAAAAATTAGCAAAGGCACTGAAAGTAAGAAGGAATACAATATACAGTATCTCTGCCCCGGGTATATTGATCTATATCTCTCTGCTAAACTGTCCATCATGAGCCCAACTGTGTATTATAGATCAAATGCAGCAGCAGTGGATAAAACTTTGGGATTTTTGCTCATTTCTAGTTTGCTCTACGTTATGCATTCATACTCATAGAAGACCTACTCTAATACAAAGACTTGATAGTATAGTACAGAGCAGCGTTTTTCTACTTTGTATATACGCTTAATGCCAACTGATCATCTCTATCTGGGAATACATTTGCAATCCTCAGTAGGGTTCGTAAGAAGTCAGATAATTATTAGTTGAACTGGGTCATGCTAAACCACACAACAACCTGATAGGAGAGAATGTCCATTAATGCATGCAGGGTAACTTGTGTGGCTGCAGATTGATTTTTATTGCTTGATTATTGTCGTAGTGCTTGAGTTGTGTCAATCCAGTAGCAAGTGTACGTAATTTAGCAGATTTGATGATCATCTGACTGAATGGTTTTTGTCACATCCAAAAAGAAAAAAAAACATCTTCCAACACCAACGAAATGCAAAATGCAAGGTATTTAAAATACAAGCTGATGGGGATGTAGCAATGACGATCCTGCTTCTGGTGACGAGACAAAGCTGGTTAACGACTCAGTAAATCAACCCTGTCTAATCACTGGATTACTTTAAAAAACAGACAATTTAGCCAGGCATTTGACTAGGATTTGCACTGGTATTAGCATTTTCCTTCACCTTCTTTTGCATGTTTATGTCTAATTTTTCCCTCTCTGGTTTGATAACCCCATGTTCTTTACGCTATCTTGCACAGCACTTCTTGACTATGTTTGAATAAAAAAGATCTTTAATAAATTCTTTCACCAAAAATGTTGAATATTGAAAATGCTGATTCATTTTCTGTCTTTCAAACTCTTCAAGTTTTCATAAAAAAATGTCCTTAAAAAAAAAAAAAAGACATGAACAAAGCCAGAGAAAAAGCAACAGTTTAGAGGGCATGATGCACTCTGGACACTTATATACATCTGATAAAAATCATTTTCTCTCAGAGGTAAGCTTTTAAATTCTTAAACATAATTAAGAGAGTAATCTTTTAACCAGCACATACTATGACAAGTCTTTGATTCGGGTACACAAGTATTAATTCTGCTGAAATCTATCACAATGACATTTTGGTGAGAGTAAGATGTAATCACAGACCCACATAAGAAATGAAGAAGCTTCATGTTACTGAAAACAAAATTAAAAAAGCAAAAAAGAATTTAAAAAGTAATGAGAAAAGATTTCAGACAGTGAGAATAGAGCAGTTTATTAGCCTGTGGTAAATAATAGCTGTAGAGAAAAGAACTGAACAGTAAGTGGATTGCCCAGGATAAAAGCAGAGATATTTATGAAGTTTTAAATAGAACAGTTTCTTTTGTGAGGCAACCACAGTTAGTCAAACAGTAATTTGTTTTGTTAAGCAACTGACAGCATGAAATATATGTCACAACTAATATACACGTATGGCATGCTCCAGAGCCCATCTTCAATGTCGGCTTACAACAAAAAAAACAAAACAACAAAAAAGGCAGGAAGTGTTTCGATTCAAAAGTTCAAGTGAGCTTTCAACAGCATAAACGGCTGGGGGTCATGCTGAACACCTGCTTGAAGGCCGACTCCACACGTCAACAAACCGCTGAATATTCACATACATTCATATTAGGTCCTTCTCGCACAGAAAATTGTTTAAAAATAACTACACCTGCCTGCATCCGTTTCAGCCGCGCCTATGTGTGTGTGCATCTATGTGCATGTGTGTGCCTGTGTGCATGTGTGTGCCTGTGTGCATGCGTGTGCGTGTGCTGGTTTAGTGGAACAGAGCGCAGATGAACTGCATGTAACGGAGCAAATCCCAGCAAGCGTTTCTCCTACATAATTCCAGCTCTAAAAATCCTGAAATGTCTCATTTCCAATTGAAACTTTTGATGATATTAAGCTTCTCTTTGAAATGGAAGCCTCCCTCCAGCTCCCTACAAAACAAGTTTTAAAAGCAAAAAATTAAAACGTGAACACAGTCACAGTGCAGTATATGTATCCAAACCCCTTTTCCCATGTATGCTGGCTGTAATTCTTACACCGAGCTGAGATCAGCGACTCTTTTTGATTTAGTGTAGCATACCATATATCCAGTAGGTGGCGCCACTGTGATCCGCAACTTTAGTTAAAAAAACAAAAACAAGACAAGGAGCAGACCATGGTTTTGTGCCATAAAGTCTTATGGTTATGTAAACCAGTATCAGAACCTTTAGTGCTACTTTACTCGTCACTTTTACAGAAACTCGTTTTAACTGCATTTAGAGCAGATATGTTGAGCACAGACTTAAAAATAATGCAACACAGTTTCCGGATAATGGAATTGGGAACGTTATGGATCTAAATGGAGATGGATAATGGTATGCCTGGATGTGTCTACGGTAACTCAGATGATCCAAAAGAAGTCAAAACAATGGTGTCATTTCTTAAAACTATCCATGTTGGTTAGATTTTGTACACCAAGCTGAATTCTAAGCACTACAATTTTTTTTTTTTTTACCCCCCTGGCAACTTTAATGTTGCATATGTTTACCTTATTACCACACTAAAAAGGAAGAATCAATTCTGACACTACAGACTTATTCTTCAGTTCTACTGTTTTCCCCAGAACAAAACTATTCAGCGAACCAGAGGCACATTGCTGAATCAGGTCATATAATCCTTCGTTAAGTTTTCTTTCAGTCCTACGTCAAATGTGAATTATTCAACAGCAGAAATTGCCTGTTTTTATTTGCTAAAGATAATAGTTTTGGGGATTTTTCTTTTAGGTTTAAGAACAAAAACCATCAGTATTTTAAGTCATTTCAGACTTTGATGGAAAAGTGGCTGCTTACTTCTTGAGGTGAATTCAAACATTTGTCATCTGGGACAGATGAGTTGTGTGGGAGGTACTTAAACCTAATGTTCATGTTAAGTCTCAGTTATTATGCCTTTAAGATTCAGCCATGGAATTACCTAAAAAAAACAGTTACACTGTTTGGTGACCTTGGTTTCTTTTCATTCACCAGCTAGACCATTTTAACTTAACTCTAAAAATGGTAACAATTACAGTCCCATTTACACCGTATTGCCTATTACATCCAACTGTACAGGCCTGTAACAATTTATTGTGTGAAGTCTCAATCCCGCAAAACTGTGGCATAAGCTGTGAAGCCACAGCTGAGATGCAAGTTTAAAAACTACAAGGGACCGAAACAAAGCACAGATTCGCTCCTGACCGTCGGTGTGCACCATTGTCTCTTGAAGACAATATTCTGGTGGCTGCCGATTTGAAAAAACAAAAAAAAGTCACTTTAGGTTGCCAAGGTTCTTACAAACTTTGTCTAGTGAACCAGTTCTTTCCAACATCCTCCTTTCTCTGAAACTCACAGATCAGATTATGTTCCTCCGGTAGCAGTGATGTGCGTAGCGTGCTCCATCTGTCACACATGCTGATTCAAACCCAGACCGTGAGGCTTGGACGACAAAAAATCCTTACGTTTCCGTCCAAACTGGAAGCTTAGTGAGGTTCTGTAAACTTTGCTCCCTCCTCAGTTTGCAATGAGCACAGTTGATCAGACATAAAAAAAAAATGTAAAAAAAACAGCCAGGATGAACTTAATGACCTCTGAGTGACGCTTGGGGATGGACCAGAGTTCAAGATGCCCACTCCCACGTTTCTCTTATCCTTGTCGCTTTTAGAGGCACGAGAGCGGCTTAAATATCCATCGAGACGTCATGAGAAGTGAAAGTATGCGAGGCGAGCGACGCATGAGGGGGGTGCCGTTACCATATGTGAGATTCACAGTGAGTCATTTTGATGACGCCCACTCCTCCACCTAACCGGCGGTAGTTCATTCCACCGTACAACCTGGAGAAAAGGTGAGAGTACAAACACCAAGTTGATGGACACAAGTCACAGAAGACATGATGATGATGTCAGTTGAATAAAAAAAAAAATATAAAAAGTAACCTTGATTCTTTTTTGACATTTTAAATGCTAGAAGCTTTAATGCATTTTAATTCAAGATAAAACAAAGTAGCACACAGTTGAATAGATAGGCCTTGTTTACTCTGGTTAACCGATAAAATTGAGATGATCAATTTGCTTCCAGAAGGCTCTTAGTTAGAAAACCAGGTTTACAGCAGGGTTACGTTATTGAACAACATCCCAGGCTTTAAACATCTGACTGAAGTTTTGCACACCAGCAGATCTACCTATGTGTATTTATACACCTAGACTCACAGACATGAGAAAGGGAGTGGAGAACCTGCAGTGATTTACAGCTCAGGTAGAAGAATCTGTAACTGTGACTAAAATATTCTTGTCTGTTTATGATATAAAGCACTTTAAGTTGCTTTGTTGCTGTAATATGCTACACAAATAAACTTGATCGCTTGATTGACACAACAAATATGTCAAAGTCATGCTATTTGGCTTTAAAGGCACACCGGTAAAATTCATTTTGTGGAAAAGTAAAATTGCACATCACTCAAACCACAACTTGCCCAGAGTGGAGACCAGAAGGTCTCCACTTAAACATCAGTCAGATAAGATTTGAATTAAAACTCAAAACAAATAAAAACACATTTAAATAACTAAACCAATATAAATTTTACTACTAGTTTTTCTCATTTTAAATATGAAATCAGAAAGACTTACCTCCATGTGTTGGCGTCCGGGTCGTATACTTCTATAGTTTTTAAATATGTTGTCCCATCAAAGCCGCCTACCGCCATCAGCTGACCATTCACTACTGCCAAGCCCACCTACAGATGCACACATTTACAGCTTAGTGTCACACAACAACAATCCAAAGTCATTCAGTGTTTATTAATGGAGCGTTTTAGCCTCAGATACAGACCCCACTACGCCTGGACGTCATAGCTACAACCGGTGACCACTGGTTGGTCCTGGGGTTGTATCTTTCTGCGCTGCTCAGCTCTGTGGTGTCGTCCCTCCCCCCAACAGAGTAAATCATGTCCTGGTAGACCGCGCATCCGAGGTGCTTTCGTCTCGTTCCCATGGGAGACACCGTGTGCCAGCGGTTTTCTTGAGGGTTGTAGCGCTCCACTGACGACAGAAAAATGGATGGAAATAGAATGGTATCGTTTCAGACGGCGGAAACATTTGTAGCTTAGTAGCTTTTAGGAGCCTGGAAAAGGGGGTTTTAATCTAAATGTATTCCTGTTGAGGCTGTTGAAAGAGGTTTATATTGCCCTTTTACAAGGTAAAGTACCCGTGTTTAAAGGAGATGTCCCATCAGACCCTCCGACAGCATAAAGAAATCCTCCCAGCACAGCGACAGCTACACCAAGCCGCCTGGTGCTCATTGAGGCCACACGAGTCCACTTGTTTTCCTTTGGATCATACCTAGAAGCAAGTTATGTTAAGATACAGTTAATCAATTACACAGTAACTTATTCCTGGTAAAATAAGAGATAAGGCAAAGCCAGTTTCAATTATTGCTTCCAATTCTCATTATACAAACAAGAATGTCTGTTTACAGGCAGGAAATGAGAACAACTATAAGATTAAATATTTAATAAAGTGTCAAAAAAAAAGTAAACTGAGCTCGATTTATGCACAAGGACAAACCTTTCAACAATGTTGAGACAAGACACTCCATCCTGTCCTCCGACAGCATACAGAAATCCACCCAGCACAGCGACACCCACGCTGGTTCGACAAGTGCTGGTGGGGGCGACGTCACTGCTCCACTGGTTGGTTTTAGGATCATATCTGCACAGGTGGAAATCAAGCATTGGTTTAAAGGGAACTTCATCCCTTCCTTCATCAAACTAAACAATAGTATTTTGGGTGATCGGCCTGTAAAGAGAACATGAGCTGTTGTTGCACCAACCTCTCCACAGAGTTGAGATATGAAGAGCCGTCGTGACCGCCCACCGCATACAACAAGTCATCGAGGACGCTGACGCCGACTCCACATCGCCGTTTGCTCATCGAGGCCACCATGCGCCACTCGTTAGTCTGCGGGTCGTAGCGCTCCACGCTGGAAATGGCGTCTCCGCTGCACCAGCCACCCACTGCAGAGTAGGATAAAAAGAATGACTCAAACTTGTAAAGTTAGGACCTAAATACTAACGTTTTAAAATTTCACACATTGACAACATATAAAATACCGTGAGAGATAAACAATTGCATTTTGGGATTTTTTTTTTTGTTCCTGACCTGCAAAAAGAACTTCTCCGCATCGAATGGGTTTTCGAGGGCGGGTTCTGGGGCCCTGCATCAGCGGCCGCTCTTGTGGAAGCAAAAGGTAGTTTTTGGCCTCATCAACCAGGTCTCTGAAACAATTGAGAAACTACATCATGTCTCTGTTTATTTTCCTTTAGATCAACTGGAATATGCAGTGATGTGGAAAAGTGTTTGACTGCTTCCTGATTTCCTAGTTTGTTTGCTTTTTTTGCACGTTTGTCACACATGTAGGGTTTTCTTTTTCTCCTACCTTCTTCATTTAAAAACTCATATTTGTGTTTACTTGTGTGGCTTTCACTCATATTTAAATTGGTTTGATATTCTGAAACACTGAAGTGAGATAAAATTGCAATAAAAATAGTATATCGGGATGGAGGCAAACACTTTTTTACACTACTGAATATCTATGTTACAAAAACACCCACCTGCACTCTTCATCACTTTTGATCAGTGGGTCTGAACCAACGGTCCCCACCAGAAACTTAGGACTTAATAGTGGCAAACGTACATGCTGCAGAACCTGCAGAGAAAAAAATATGCAGGGGCATCATGCATCTCATCTGAACATCAACAGGAAATAATGAAGCACATATGAAGCCTAAACATACCAAAATGCAGACATTATTTTGAAAAAGAAATGCAACAAAACTACCAGATTCATCTCAGGATAAAAACCAACAATCAGACGTTTTAAATGATCCAGAACTTTCTGAAATACCACTCGCTAACCGCACGGCTTCCTGCTGTAACAATTCTCCAACAAACCTGGGGCAGCTGGGGTCTGCGTTCCTGGATGCTGTATTTCACCCATGCCATTACGGCGTTAAAAACCTGCTCCTCACTCCTCACATTCAGCTCATCGCTGGAGATGATGTCAATCAGCTGGTTGGCAGGAAGCAGCATGAACTCCTCACTTTCCATTACCTTCAATCACACGCAGAGGAGGATTCAAGTCTCAGTAAATCCACTTTGATTAGTGTGAAGTTCTGAAGTAATTTCAATTTTCAATTTACATATTCAGTTACCATTTTAGGATTTGACATGTCATACTCCTCACAGTGAAGTAAAGACACTGTGTATAAAGGCAGCAATGTCTTATCGGTTCAAGGACCAAAGAAATGAACAGCAGCACCAATCATGTATCATTATTAAATTAACAGGACACGTGAGAGCACCACACCGGAGGCAAACCGCTATGTTCTATAAATGTTCTTTTTCTGTTGACTAATTGAAGACGCTCACCTATATTTGATTAAATCATTCGACATCAGAATTTATCTCACAAGTCTGTCATTGTAATTATGAGAGCAGAAACGTCAAAATAACGGTTTCTGAATTAAACATTCAACATATTTCACTGTAGACTCTAGCAAAATAAGAGACATATTCTCTTCTGCTGATTCCCTACCTGATTATTTTTGCAGAGATTCACAATAATAATGATAATAAAAAAAACATTAAGAAAACTGGTTGAGGAGCTATTTGACCATATCGATTTTACATCTGCTTGAAACAGCAGAAATAATGACGGTGTATTAAAAACAAATAAAAAGACACTGAATGCCACTTCTGCACATTTGTATTGTGGCTGTTCAGCAGATAGTAAAAAAAAGCAATTCCTCCTAAGTGGAATCCAGTCTTCTATAGCTCCCATGAGCTTGTCCTTCTCTTTAAGTAGAAGGAGTGATACCTCCGTGGAGAAGACGTACAAACCTAAATCACTACAGTAATGTGCTGCGTCTCCATTAAAAGTAATTCCCTTGGCAGAGCTTAGGACAGGATCAATACAAACAACAGAAAATTTAAAAGCGCTCTTCCTCTTCTTGCATCTATGTTTTTACCTCCTGAAAATTATGCTGTGTGAACTTGTCTGCAATTCGCAGCAGTTCCCGACAGGAGTGGGTGTCGGCGAAGGCCCTGATGCCCAGACAGTTGGATGGATCCAGCTGTCTCTTTAGAAACTCGCAGCAGGCCTCCTGGATCTCAGCCAGCTGGAGAAGACAGGCGGCAGGAAGCAGCGTCTGGACATTCCCCTCCTCCACTGTCACCTACAAGGCCAGACAAGGTTTACATATTTTTTCCTATCAAGCAGACACAGGTTTGGGGTTTTCTATGAGGTAAACCATCATAACTCTTTTATTTAAAACCTAATTCAAACTAGTAAGGAAAAAAAGCCACTTTAAAAGCATCACGGGATCGAAACTCAGTAGAATAAACTAAAATCTCCAGATTTTCAGCTTCCACCAGCATGTGTGCGCAAGTATTTTTGTGCCGTCCTTCCTACCTGTGAGGTGTAGGCAAAGTCAATGAGCAGCTCCATGGCTCGCTCATCAATGTCACGGATAACCACTTCAGTCTGCCTGCTCTCTGCCAGCTCCCCAGTAAACATCGCCCTAAGGAGACCACCGAAACACAGATTCAATACTACTGAAGCCAATTCTCAGGACCTCCAGATTTGTGACCTTTAATTTAATGGAAAGCGTGCCAGGGGGAGAAACCGCAGAGCGCCTCCTCATACCTAAAATACGGGCTGCAGGCGGAGAGGATCACACGATGAGCGTAAATCTTCTTGGCGCCCACCACCAGCACCACGTCACACAGCTCCCTGTGTTTCCTCAGTAGATTGATCACTTCCAGAGTCTGCCTTGGGTGTTTGTCCGATATGTAAGGCATGCGTGCTGGCTGGGGGACCCCTTCAGGCAGCTTGTTGGGGTCCCCCAGAGTACAGCGGCTGGTGATGTCCATTCCAGTGGCGTCTTGACGTGCGCTGGTGGCCCTTTGATTAAAAAATGTTAAAAAAGGAACAAATTTGAAAGAAGAAAAACAGAATTACAACTTGGCATCCTCATTAATTAGCTTTGTTTTGCAACAGAAGTACAAGTTTTTTTCTTTTTTTTCACACGTCTAACCTGGCAGATCAGAAACTGCACGAGCAATCTGGTTAATTCTGTCTAACGTGTGGCAATTTAGCAAAAAAGATTACACAAATATAGATGTAATGGAAAATAAGTGCACCATAAATCACATAAATAACCTATTTCTACAAAAGTAAGTGATATTTTACAGCTGTTACTCAGTAATGCAAAATTTTGTAGCATGTTTTCCAGATGTATTACAGATGTCCAAATTCTGAAATGGCATCATATAAAGTCGGATGTTCTTCTGTTAACCTGAAGTAAATTTACACAAATTAGAAGCTTGAAGCATAAAAAAGCAAAGCTTCACTCAGTGACAGTTTGGACAGAGGAAAATGAAAGAGCTGAAATTAAACTTCAACTTGGCACTTTGCACTGGATATGCAGGCCATCGGGTTTTGAATAACACGGCATTAATAAGCACAACTTCATGGAGAAAACTCTAATGACTGAAGTCCTCTACAGCTCACCTTACTTTGTTCTGTGTATTGAATCCAATTGAATATTTTATACCTCCCTACTCCTAAAAGTTCTCCCCGAATAGGTGTGTCCATTCTATACTGTCTCTACTGCCACTGCACAGACCTGGGCTAATTCTAAGTCAGCTGAACCAAATATAGTGGAGCCGCTGACCCGTATATGTAGCAGTCAGTGTAAACGTATCCACACCAGTCGCTTGCCTCGGTGTGCCCCCCAGATCTTTTTATCTCTGAGAACACACAGTCAGATGCTGGGTTTCACTTCAGATTATGTTCACAGCGGCAGTCAAAGGTCCCTGACATTTAAACACATCCGTTTCAACAGATGCCACTGCGGCCGGCTCTTACTTTACTTTACATAACTGTGCAAACCTAGTCTGTTGAGTTAACGAGAGTGAAATATCGATTCAGAACAAATGTGAGTAGAAAGTTCACAGTCCGACGTTAGATGGTACAAATTCAGTAAAGGAGGGACAATCCTGAATTACAACTTAAATTGTGCTGTTTGAAGGGGCAATATTTACCAAAAAAATCTAATCGGTCATATTCATACATCGTTATGGTCATTTCAAACTTCAATTCAATTTGGCTGCTTTCTTTCTGTCTTCAAAACAGAAAACACATTACAGACATGAGTCGTCGTTTACAGGCTGTACTTATGCTTGAAGCACTTAGTTTTGCTGTAAAACAACTCATTACATTTAAAGTTTGTTGTAATAGCATAGTCCTTGATTTGTTTTTTTATTGAGTCATGTCATAGCCAGAAACATAAATGTATTATATGACAGACTAACACAAAGTAGATGATAGTTTAAAAATATAAGCAACTGCAACTGACTAGAATAAAAAGGTTAGACTATGTTTTATTTGCCACTTAGTTGTTCACTTGGCTGCTTCTCTGATCAATGCTTTTTTTCCTGGCTCATCAGTTTAGTTGGACACCAAGGTTTAGACTTGTGTCTTATAACTATTTCCAGATGGATTGACCACTGCTCTGTCAGATGTTTAAACCTGTTTTTTTTTTTTTTTTTTTGGGGGGGGAGGGAGTTTGGAGCTTAATTCTGCTTTACTCTTCTTTATAAGTTTATCCCTGACCTGTCAGATGTGCTCTTTCGTCTTTACCAGCATTCTCTCTCAATTTTCTGGGGCCTTCGAAGAGCAGCTGTGTTCTCAGAGTTCACCGAGTTCAAATTGCACACAAGTGGATGTAATATAATATGTTAAGGTGACTGTAAATTCTTACCTTTCTATCTGAGTTTTATTTCTACTTCAATATTATGATCACCTTTACAATTCGACATTTATACTTTGTGTTGGTCTGTCAAATAAGATTCAGTAATCTAGTAAATGTGATATGACAAAATGTAAAAAAAAAAAAAGCTTCAGAGATGGAAACATTTTTGCAAGGGACTGTATCTACACTCAGTCCTTATCCTCCTAAATAAAACAGAACTCCAGAAATACAACTATAACTTTAAAACTATTGACATTATTGACTGATATTAAATATATAGTGGGTATTCCACCCCCTTTTGCCAATTAACCTCTGTTGCCTCTTAAACCTCATGCACACATGGTAATCCAACAAGTTCTTTTTACAGTCATGGTGATGGCAATAGTTTATTCATAGCATGTGGGTGTGTGTAACCACATTCCTGTTCTACTTCAACTCTTAACCAAGTCAATAAGGCTGAACGATATTAGGAAAAAATGAAATGTGAGATAACGCTGGTGATTGTTGGGATAGCGACAACACGACTTGCAATAAATAAGGAATTAAAAAGGTTTTACTGTCTTCCTTCTAGCAAACAAATCTCAATAAATGAGCCTTTCAGATAGATGAGTCGTCTATCCAGCTACTGGACCACAGTAGGCTGACGTCTGCTGTTTCGCATTGAAACAACTTAGTTGTAGTTTTTTTAATTATGTACATTAAACTACTACTACTACTGACTATATTCAAGGCATTCAAAGCCTGAATGCATGGTACTTCAATATTTAACAAATATTCATGGAAGTTCTTTACTATATATGTATTGCATACACTGTTATCACAATAATGCAATGTGGAGACAAAAATCTTTTTTGTTTCACTCCAGAGTGTGAAGCCATTAACTTTTCCCCCATAAATCAATTATGGCTAATATGCTGATGTCAGAATAAGTAAAATTGTCAGAACTATGTTGGAGAAAGTAACAATGCCTTCAATTGTAATTCTCAAACTGCATTAATGCAGACAGGGCTCTAGAGTCCAGAGGCAACAGAAAAATAATTATGTATATTTAAACCTACCTGCGCATTGGCTTTGTGTCCATGCACTGAAGAACAATATCTGATTCACGTCACCCTATAAAGACAGCAGAACAAATCACCATCTATTGTTCACCATCTATTGTTCATCAAGGCTCAACATTTTTCTAAAACTTAAATGCAAATAGTTTCTGCATTTACATTGTCTCTTGGAAACACATGTCATCTTTTACATTCTTTTCTCACAACCCTAAAGAGCAGGCCTTTGTAACGTAATGCTATCAAATTCATTTCCATTGAAAAGAAACCTTCCTGACTGCGCTCGTCATCTGTTGAGCACATTTTGTCGTTATGATATGTCATGTTCAGCATTAAAATCCTTCTTAACAGTTCTGTTCTTGCATCAAAACAATATAGTTCTCGTCAACATTAGCAGCAGACACACAAAGTGCAGTCAGATCTATTCTTCATTGAAATATAAAGCCCTAAAAAACGTAACATTTATTGACTACAGCGTTATGTCCACCCACTTATTATAACAAGGAAGTTTGAAGTGTTAATGTTTAGCTACGATATAATGTTTTGTTCATAAACTCATCTTAATAAGGGCATGCAAATTTAAAGTTACATCAGATTAACAAATGAAAGACCCAATTTGTGTATATTAAGGATGTTGTCTATAGCTGAAAGTACTTCAAAGTATGACATCAAGAACAGCAGGAGGTATGTGAATTTCTGAATATTACAGAAAATTGTCTTTTTTCAGCCACAAATAAGGCATCGTAACCTTGTAAAAAACCAGCCCCTTGTTTTATGCTTTGCTTCGTACAGAGCACTGAAAAGAGATGAGAAACTGCAGGAAGGCAATGGTCAGGCTGAAGACATCTCTGAAGAACAACATTCTATCTATTCATGGTAAACAGATAGAATTTAATTTTAAATGGTAAACAAAACTCAGGTAAACTTTACTCTTGCCACTACAACATTTGTTTATCATGCTAAAACAAGGAGAAGGATAAATTATTAAAATGTCAACACAGGCAACAACATAGACATTAATCTTGTCAGTTCACCCATCTTTCTGTTTTAAAATCACTTACAAAATGCCCCTGGTATCATTTAGTTAAAATTATGTTATAATGTATCAAGGTACTTTAGGGAACATTTCTAAAAATCAATTATACCTGAATTCAAGCAGTGTCTGCACTGTGTACGTGTATGAGATGACAAATGCAGCTCATAAACTCTGCATTTCTGTATGACAGTTTTGATTGTTCTGCTGTCTTTGTATGTTTAGGACCACAAAGGAAAACAAGTAAGTCGGATTTAGTGTATCTATTTAGCTCATTGCAGTAATTTTACTGAACAAGCCCCCTTAGAAATAAGATGGGGGAAAAAAACATGTTCATAAAAAACGCCCAGTAATATGAGATACACTTTTTTTTTTACCGACAAACGTAGCTAAGCTAACACAGGCTAACTACTAGTTTCTCTAAAATGTGCAAAACAAAAAGCTATGAATGAAATATCGCTCATTTTCAGACTCCACAAAATGTTACTGTATAAATATGGTTTTGGTGACTATCTAAAGCCGATGTTTCTCTTAGAAAACTAGAATAAACGAAGTAACACTTGCTGACAGACGTTGATTAACTTCCCCAGTATTTGGGAGAGGCTAAGATCAGGAGCTAGCGTTATAAAAAGCACTTCCCCGGTACATGCGGGGAAGTGCTTTTATTACAGCGCGATGGTTTGATTACTATTTGAAGCAGACCTTTGTGAGTTAGCTTACAAATTCATACATATGTGGCCGTTTACGCCTTAGCTGTAGATTAGGACAAAACCTCACTGTGTGCAACTGTGTGCCAAGGTTTGTATAAGCTATTTGTACACCATGTAACCAAAAAATTAAATCACAATACGCTACAGAGGTGAGTATTTTTAAGAGGGGGTTTACCTTATATTTCCATCCCAATGACAGAGAGAAGTAGCCTTGGAAGATAGTGTTTACAGTTCCCAACTGCTGATACCCGCTGAAGCTTTTCCTCCTAGTGAACTGCGCATGCCCAATGATAAAACCCCGCTTCCGGACATGTTTTCAAAATAAAACTAAGAGATTACGTAATCTTTTCCAAACGTCAAAAAACAGTATCAGCGAAAACAAGCAAAACATACACGAAGGGATATAGAGGAATGAGGTGCATATATCTTACAATAAAATGTGGTCATAAACATTTGTTTTTGTCTAAAGATGTGAACATTTGCTGTAAGACAGAAACCTCAGTATTCACCTAAATGTTTTTACTCTCACCATCCACCAGAAGGCGCTAATTTCCATGGGATTTATTTACGTTCTTTATTTTACCATTGCTCATATATATTTACTTATATCAGGATTCGTCCTGAACCTTCAATGTCTCAATTTATTTTTCTCCTTTCTGTATCTTTACCTAGTCTGTATTTCTAATTTGTGATGATCCATATAACGCCATGGAAAATATACAAATCGATTTATTACATTTTATTTTACTTATTCTGTCTTATAAAATAATGTTTTTTAATACACTCGATGTAATCGACTGAAAAGGTTAGACACTTTTAATATGCAAAGATTAAAAAAAAGTCAAGAGTATTTTATGCCCACATTTGCATATTAGAGACCATCTTTAAGAAAACAGCGCGAATTCTGTTTACGTGAACATTTAGTGCTTCTCCTAAGCATTGTAAAAACATTTTTGTCCGTATAGTAGTGAGGTATGTAGTCAAATGGATGTTATGTCCGCCCACTTATTACTATAAATCTTTGATCATTCTTTCAATCACAGTGAAAGATCTGATTTTACATTTTTCAGTAGTTTTTCTGGTGTTGAGGTATTTATTCAAACCACATCAGTGGTACTTTGAGTTATTTTTTTATCAGACTAACACTTGATGACTTAACAATTTTTATGACTTGACTCAACAAAGTATATCATATAAATATTTGGTAAATATTTCTGAATCCAAATTATCTTTAATAAATTAGTATTTACTTTATTATTTTGCAAGTACTCAAGTTTACAAAGTAGCTATTTGGCTGCATTGAAGCAACAGAGCTTTTAGTGCAAATACATTATTTTCACAGCTGCATTCTTAGGGGAATTTAATTTATAAAAACAACTGATCTGATAAAAAAATAATAATTAAAATTAAAAAAAGCTGATCCCAGTATCTCTGATCCAGTGTAAATGTCATTAAATTCCCTGGATGAATTGTGATGGCTTGACTAAATATCACCTGCTGAAAAGAGCTTTTTCACATGGAAATCATATTTTGGCCATTCAATTTTTGTTCTTCAATTTGCACACTTTAGCATCTGAGAAACTTTAAATCTGGATGCATAGACTATCAGACAGGGCTGCGCAAAATTAGAAATTCAATAACAGTACTAAGTAATGTGATGACAAGAAAATGTGATGTGATGTGGTGACAATTTTCTTTTCTTCCACATCCATGCTTCCATTATTCTGTGACGTTTTACCTTTTAAGCAATGTCATTTGTGTCCACTGCAAGAATCTGCAACCAAAAAGCCTGTTCAGCTGAGTGAACATTATATTAATATATATATATATAATGCAAATATTGGACACTTGGAAAACATTAGTACCCAGTTATAGCAGTCTAAAACAATCTTTGCTAAATAAACAGAGCCTAAATTTATCGTTCCATTAATTGCTCATGCACAGATCTACAGTTTTAAGAAGAAAAACAGAAATTTTATTTTCTCCTCATGTACATTCTCCAGTGGTTTCAATTTGTGGTGCGACATACAACAATAACTGCTGACACAGTTTCAATACAAAGAAAAATCAAACCATTTAATTTCCACATTGTAACTGCTGACATTCGCTTTACATTCTTAGCAAAAGCAAATATGTATAAAACTAAAGTTATTTTATGTTCAATAACAAAGTGCCAGATTTCATATATTCTGATAAATTAAATACACAAAAATTCATAACATACATATAAACAGAAGTTTCATCTTGAAAACATTAATATCTTAACAACTTCTCATGTGACTCCATGAATAAGTTAAATTAATACATTGACTTTTTCTTTCTACAGTGACCAAGTGATATTGGCAGTTTAGTGCTCTCGTCTTATACGGTAGTTACCCATTCACCCCTTACACACCTGCAAAGACTTTTATAGACAAATAAGTGATTTTCACTAGATTATCTCTTCAAACTCTTAGACTCATTTTCTATGTAATGGTATTCAGGAGTGGCTGATTGGGAGCTGTGTCAGTGAATTTGACATGAGCGGCTGAAGCAAAAGTTGGTCCGGAGTTTGAACTGGAAAAGTGAGAAAAAAGAAAAAAAAAGATAAGTCACAGAAAGCAGATTTAACTAGTGTCAACTTAAAAATGTGTAATTTAATTGTGATTGGCTTTTAATTTGCCAGATGTGGGTGTCAAGAAACAATACTGTTTATTTCAAATAAATATATTAGCCAAATCCAGCAAGAAGATGACTATGACATCCGATTAAAACATTTGGATCTAAACTTTTAGAATAGGATTCTAAACTCCTATTCTAAGCAGTAGGAGTTTAGAATAGTATTGAGGGTTTGCATAGCTTAATTACCTTCCATATAAGTCAAAGTAGTGAGAAGTGGTGTGTCAGGAGAAAGATAGGTTGTATATTGTAGATCCTCCATCAAAGGTGGAGTTAGCTGACTAGGACCAAATGATGTCATCATGGTTGAAGAGGGCTGAATCGGGCCAATGTGTTTCTTTTGACGAGCTCGGCAATTCTGAAACCAAACCTGAAGACAGGGAAAATAAGTTTATTACAGGGCAAGACATGTAGTTTGTTTTTGTTTGGTGTTATGATATTTTTTATTACAGACATGCATGTTTGTATCCTGTAACTTTATTTTGTTGTAATTCAGTGAACAAGGAAATATATTTTTTTTTAATTACCTGAATTACTCTGCGGCTAAGACCTGTCCTCTCTGCCAGCCTCTGCAGAGTCTGACCATCTGGGTTATTATCTTTAGCAAACTGGGTTTGCATCACCTACGGATAGAGTGACAGAGAAAGTTTTAGTAAACATTTATCAGACTTTATTAAATTTATACGGTTAATTTGTTTTCAAAATGATCTGCAGATACATTAAAGGACAAGCGAGACAAATCTCTGTTGATTTATAATACCAAGAGAGACTTCTGTTTGCATTCAGTTTAACCAAGAAAGAAATGCTCTGATGAAATATGAAGCAATAATTCAAATCTCTGCAATTTGTGTGGAATTGTTGCCGCTCCCATTAAAAATATTAGTGGTAATTAAAAAAAGAAAATAATAATAATAATGCTTTGCATTAAAAATGTCTTAACTGAAGAAACATTTTTAATGCAATGCTTCATATCAATTTTTAATTTTTCTCTATTTGTGAGAAAATGGTTCAGTGGACCACAACTTCCAGGTCAAAGCACCTGTAACTGGTCAGCAGTGAAGCTGGTCCTGGCCCTCTTTGCTGGTCGGGGAATTGCACTCGGATCATCTTGGTTGGACAGGTCATCGTCCAATTTTGGTTGCTCTTTAGAAGAAGACATAGCAAAATAGATCAATTGAAGGGAATGCAGTCACTCCCACAATTCATATCAATGCTTAGCATACTTGCAAGTTGAGTAATGTGTAGCCTATTTCTAATATTTATTGCACCAAATGTTATAAATGTATATAGAGAGAGATTCTCTTAAACATATAGTATTTAAGATAATAAACCGTTTCTCTTATCTCACTTCTGTATGCTCACCATTCTCCTTAGAGCGTTTGAGATTCTCCATCATTATGTCAAAGTGACTTCGACAGAAGACCCTGTTCTCCACCAATCCACATTCCTCTCCAGTCGAGAGCTGCCGCTTACATGAGGAGCAGGAGAAACACGCCAAGTGGAAGGTGCTTCCTCTTGCACGGCGCACCCAGTCAGTGGAATGGATGTTCCGGCCACAACGTGCACAACGAGTGCCATATCTCCTAAATGAAAGAAAATAAGAAGTGAGGCAAATGGTTGAAATATTTCGCCATGTTAAAATTCCTTTTGCACATAAAATATATTTCAATTTCAGGCTTTTCTTTTGGACTGTTAAACAAGGAAACGCAGGGACTTATTCACATTTTAGCAGCTAGCTTAAAAACAACAAAAATTTCAGCACCGTTTGCTCTGATTACTGTCGACAGTGAAGCTGACACAGCTTTTCATTAGACAAAAGCAATAAAAATACAAATATTAAGCCCTGACATTTTAGTCACTTTAGTTTTCAGTATGAAATTTAAAATTTATGGGAACATAATTCCTGTCTCCTGATTATTTTGAATGCACCAAACACATATTTGTGACTAGTTTAAACATCTCTTTGTTTTGCTACTCAAACAATATTGTTCAATGAAATTCTGAAAACAAAGACTGCTGGGACCAACACACCTGAAGTAGTCAAGTTTGCAGAAAACCTGTTTGTCTTTCACATAACAGCTCACATGTCGCCCCAGAGACGTTTTACATACACTGCAAACGAGACATGTCACGTGCCAGCACAAGTCGTTCACCTGAATGACGGGAGAGGAGAGAATGAATGACATTTGAAATCAACAGAAGCCACACACTACATCCTACAGGAAAGAAAATACATTTGGTTGGACATACATAGGTTGGATTTGTTTAGGGGAGAAGAGTGTTCTTTAGCAAAATAATTCACTACTGATTTTTTCTAGGTTATGTCAATATCAGCAATAATGACAGTGAAGGAATGATTCGGACCTTGAGAAGGTATCTGTCCACAATTTCTTGCCCACAGGAAGCGCAAGAGATCTTCACCTGGTGGGATGTAGACAGAGGGATAGATGGCAAGGAGGAAGACGACAGAGAGGAAGGAGAGTAGGAGTCTTCTTCAAAAATATCATCAGCCCCAGAAGAACCCTGTTGGGGACAAGTAATCGCAGATTGTGAACTTTGAATGCACAATTATGATATAGAGTATTAACTTATTCACTAAAAAAACTAGTTTATTTTACTTGAGTGTTCTGCTAGTTTTATTTATTTATTTTTTTTGCAATCCAGAAGAAGAAAAGCTTAAGAAAAATTTCTCTGATGAAATCAAGAACAATTTTATCCCCAGAATTGGAACCGTAATAAACAGACACTAGGAGGCAGAAGCTAAAGTGATCTACACAAACCACACACTGACAAAGAAAAGCACACAAAAAAAGAAATTACGTGAAAATATGTATCTATCTGACTTTAAAAATATATTAAAACAATTCAGAATTGAGAACTTTTCAAAAATATGCCATCATCGTCTTTAGCGATATGGGCATAATTGTATGCAACTATTCAGTTGTTGAAGTCATCATATAATAAATTTAATTACTAAACAAAATCTTTTTTAATCTATATATTGAAGCTATTTTATTGAGTTGGAACTAACTTACCTCCTTTAGCTGTGAGATTTCCACAGTCTCCACCCAAAAATATTTTATTTCAATCCAAATAAAATGAAAACATTACAAGATTTTCATCAGCTTAAATAAATAATCCATAGATCGAACATTTAAAACACAGCATTTTTTTTGATAACTTGAATAATTAAGATTTTTCAACATGCCCCGTTTCTGCTGTATTATTATTTTTTTAAAAATCAAAAAGCAATGAAGATGTTTCCAAAAATGTACTAAACATGTGTAAGGCATTTTTAACTCTTTTCATTCCTATTGTAATTTATCCTTTTTAATTGATAGATTTCCACTTATGTTGTCTTACTTTTGACTCTTTGCACAATTTTAAATACTAACCCAGTATATCCATTGCAAGATTTATTTTTTCTGAAGCATTTTAAACACCACACTCCCAAAATACTGTGCTTCAAAAGCTCGAGAAAGTCTACACGAGAAGCAGTAATACTGAAATGTCTATAAAGTATGCCTTATCGCTTCATTTAAATCTGTTTTCATTATTGAAACGAGTTTATAAGTTTTACAGTACAAGTTCTTGGCGTACAACTAAATTAAAACAAAAGTCAGACAAAGTTAAGGACCAAGTCTGTTTATCAAGTATATTGATAGCCTAATTATCAATTAAAGTAAAACAAACAAAACTAACTTAAATATCTGTAACTTTGAGTGATTTTTCCGGAGCGCTGGCATGCGAGCGACACAGTCTGTCCTTAATTCCCCCCTCGGTCTCTCTCACCAAATATATAGAGAGAAAGGCCTGTTAATTTGATATTGAAAACACCTACTGTGTCGTAAAAGGCGTTCTCCTGTTGCAGCTGAGAGAAAATTTCCTCCGCTGTCAGCGCATCTCCCTCCGACATGGTGTGCGCCTCGAGTCCAGAGGAAGCATCAACCTAAATGAACATGTCCTCCTAATATTTCCTGGTCGCTTACATTAATAACGAAACAAAAGGACTGAAAGTGCTTGTTGCTGTCGTTTATTAACAATAAGTGAAGGTCGTTGTTTTGGTTGAGACGTTGACCGTACAAACGGTACTTATTTCTATTGGTTATTTATTTTTATTTATTTGTGTAATTTTATTTTATTTTCACCAAATCTCTCAGTAAAAAAACGAGAACTGGCTTTCAATGAACCGGCTCACGCGCAGCTGACTCTGTTTATCACTGATTGTGCTCGAGCGCGCACGTGCAGCCAATAGCCGGAAGGTGTGTGTTCACCTGGTCAGATTTAACACTGAAGGCGGTCAGTCGTCTCTGACCCTACTTGAGGTCACTATTCGAGTCCAGAGATCATGTAGGCTATATCTGTTTACGCGTATTTGTACTTTAACTTGTATGTCCTTTAGGTGAATGTGACGTCACGCATAAACACCGTTGACTTAAATGTGAAAACGCCGACGTGTTTCTAGGTGATTTGTATTTTTTATTTTTTTTTTTTTATTGAGAGAAAACGATAGCACAAACTTTAAATACATCTTAATCTTGCCCATTACTGTTCTTAAAGTAAGGTCCGACAATATTTGTTAATAAAATATTTTATTAAATTTAAACTTTTTGAGAATGTTGTGTTTATAAATTGGCTTTTTTTGCTTTTCATTGGTCATTATCATCCGCAGTACAGCTACTTATTTTAGGTTATAGCGGCAGAGTTTTGAACTAGTCACTAAATATCTATTAACAATACCACAGCGACACTATTCTCCTATAACAGCTATTAATTTAAGAAATACAGAAAATCTAAAAATGCACGGATTGAATATTAGTTGTGGCACAACTCGCTCTATAATTTCCCACACACTTACCACGCTGTTAGAGTGAAACATTTTCAGGGAGCATCCCGTTCCAGCCAGATGTCGGCAGCAGACAGAGGCCGGTTTTCTCCTGTGACTCTGAGCCTGACCCTGTCTGATGAACGCCCGTCCACGGCGCTGTTAGTTGAAGCTGCAGTCCGTCAGGGTCCCGCTTATCGAAGTGACTTCCACTTACTGTTTGCTGTAAGAGCTAAGATGTGTTTTGTCTTGGGATGAAAAAAAAAAAGAAGAAGACGAAGAAGGTGAACCTCCTACTGTGGGGGCCTGAGCCCGCCTTCAGTTTCTCATTTACAGTCTTCCCATCATGAGGAGGGAAATCAAACTTTCTGTTAAGACGTTGAGACTTTTTCCCCACTCTTTTGCTCAAATGCCACATTGCATTGTAGAGAAAACTCCAATAGAAGTCATTTTATCTCAAGATATGGGACCAAATGCTGAATTATTTGGGATAGCCTATGCTTCCAATTAAATCTATGCCATCTGACTGGACAATAGCATGGGCTTCACCGGGACCTTAGGTTTCCAATTTATTTATTTATTCATAGACAATATTTTTATTTGTTTTCAAACAAGTGAAAGCAAATATCACCAAGGTGTTTTTTAATCTGTTGACATTTCCCTAGATAATGACAATGTCACAGCTTAACCGAGCTCTCAAGAACATAAAATATTATCTTCCTTTAATTGGTTTGTAATTGCCTTTTGTTTATTTCAGACATGTATTAAATCATTGCATGCTTTGGTTTATTTTGGGTGTGGATTAAGATATTCCTAAATTCAGATTACATAATAAACACAATAAGCAGTACAGAATAAACCATCATAGAGGCAAATAAGGTGATGAACAAAGACATCTGGAATGACGTACACAACTGACATGTTTCCCACATGTGAATATTCTGGAATTATTCTGGGTTTCATGAGGATTTGTTTTATTTAAAAGAAAGATTATTTTTTGGAAAACCTCTATTATTATGTGGCTAAAACTTCAAAACACTTTAATTGGAGTGTATTGATTTGCATTTCGATTTATCAACATGATTCATTTATTTGATCTTATAGTCTTGTGTTGGATGCAATATTCTAATCCACACTCAAAGAGTTAGACAGCCTTTCTCTGTTTGCAAAGCATTGAAGGGCTCTGCAGTATTATGACAGAGGCTGGTGCAGATATTCAAAGTTAAACTTTAAACTTTAATAGATGGCTTTTTTCAGATAAAAATACTTCTCATACCCCCAAACACACAAAAACATATCCTTTCCTGTGCGATGCATTTAACTTAATGTGCTCCATTTGACTCTTATCTGCATGTGTCATCTTTTCCTCTGTTGCCACCAGGGACCTTGTGAAACAGCACAGGTCTCAATTTGGAGGCTCAATTCTATTTATTTAGACATCCACACCATCTGACTCTCATCAGAAAAAAAAAAAAAAAACATAAACTTGGCTACATTTGAATGTTATGCTACAGAAAAGCAGTTGACCAAATCCTTCAAGCTGAAACTATTTATGGATTAATATTTATAAAGAACCTGATAAGACAAATCATTTTCTCACTAAAATAGTTTTTGTTGTTAAACAAAAAAACAACAACATTGATTAAACAAAAAATGAATCCAAATCAATTTCAGAGACAACCAGTGCTGCATTTTCCACAGTTTAAGAACTGCTGAATTGGATAATTTTATTGTGAAGCTCTGATGAACTCCTGTTTCACGAATAAAGCTTGGCAAAATTTTCTCTATTTTAGATGGTTGCTTTGTAAGAATTGGAGAAGAATATCGTCAGTTAAAGAAAGGAGTCCAAATACATGAGGAAGTATAAAAATTCAAATCACTTTGTGAAGGTAAGAAGAAAGGTTGGGAATCCCTTTGGGTCTTATTTGTGTTTTTGACACCCAATACGTCAGGCCCCTCTATATCTGGCCCTTTAAGATGTAATTTAGTAGCTTGGCTGAGGGGCAGAGGGTGTGCTTGACCTAAACAGAAAAGTGTAAAACAACCTTTAAAGCCAATTTCAACACATAGGCAACTAATCCTTGCTCTTTAGCCCCATTGAGGCTTAGTTGAAGTTGAAAAGACAATGACTTATGTCTCTGTTCCATTAAGTTAGACAAAATTCTGACCCATTCATTTGTGAAAATTCTGGATTTCTCAGATAGTTGGAGTCATTTCTCAGCCATCATAAGTTATTGCATGTAACATCCACTTACTTTCATGACTTGTACTTGTAATGACAGTGAAAAATGATACCAATACCAGATACAAAAAAAAAAACCCTTTGCAGACTTTAAACTGCTTATCACTATGATGTCAAGGTTCGTGACCAGCCCCAGTGTTTGTTTCTGGGTTTGGTTTCCCTCCTCTTTAAAAAAAAAAAAAAAAAAAACATCCTAGCATCCTAAAAACACAGATTTGTTTGCAGGAGTTGCTTTTAGTTTGGTCATGACATGCAGCGGCTTATCTCGCTCTTTGGACGTGTGACAGTACGGGTGTGTCACCATCTTCGTCTGTGTGTGTGTTTGTATTTATGTGGAAGTGCATCTGAGATCACTAAGCTTGATGTCAGGGAGAGTCACTGGTGAAAGATTGGACTTGTGTGTGCACGTTTCTCCTCGGTGTGTCTTTGCCCAGTGCAAGCTTTCCCTTGATTACCTGAGCTCTGACAGAAAGTGTGTGTGTCAGTGATGGGTTTGAAGAAGATGTGGATCCTTGTACTCTTCACAAATTGACACAATGGAAAACATTAACTAACACCAGAACCCCAGCATTATTACTGGGTTGCTTTCAAAATTTAACTGTAACTCCTCTTAGAAGCTGTCTATTTTACATGTGCAATGTCTTGTTTTTTTTTTTTTTTTTTAACCCTCACAATCTCCTTTTTCATCTCCGTTCCAGAAGCCACAGTAAACACCAAGGGGTTCTGGGTCTTGCACGGCCATAAAAAGTGAAACTCCAGCAGGGCCTGTTTGGATGAGAAGCAGTACCACATCTGGACTGCATAAGCTTCAGTGGCCAGTGATATAGACTTCTACTCTACACAGTGACACAGTCAAGACTGTAAGGAGAAGATGCAAAAAAATAAATAAATAAATGAAAACTTAAAAAAGAATAAGTTTTGTTGAAGATTGAAGGACTTTTATTAAATTTAGAGATCATGTCCACTTCTGGGAGATTGCGGGGCAATCCTAGATGAGAAGGGAGATTGAGAACGCTCTGTGTCTCTCCAGGGTCTCCTTCCAGTGACATGTGTTGTAAGACCTTCAAAGAGAGCCACCAAGGATGCATTCCTATCAGGGTGATGAGTACCAACTCTGCTTTTGGAGATTATGAGACAATAATCTCCAAAGGAATCATTCCATCTTTTGGGGGGCTTCAGGGGAATATGATCAGCTGGGTTCATTCCCTCTCAGCTCCCCTCAGCCCCAATGAAAAAATAAAAAAGCTCTTTTTGATTTTAGTCTCAATATAGTCAGCACTTTGCAACGCAATATAATCAAAAACAACACAGTTTTACAGATCTGTCCACTGGGATTATAAGTGTTTGAGCTGACTTACAGTTGTTTCTATAATGTTCTACCTGATTTTATATCAGCTTTTTTCAATACCAACCTTCATCGAAAGGATGACAGGAAGAGTACATGACAACAACAAGGAAAAGTGGGGGGTTTTGTCATCTGTTACGGTACTAGAAACGTATTCCTTTTAGTCGTAAAACTAAGCGGCGGTCGATTCCCTCCTCTTTGTTTTAAGGCTTTGCTCTGATCACAAAAGCGCAACTTTATCTTCAAAGCTGGGTCTGTCAGCTGACTGACTAACACAGTTAAACAAACTCCAATCTCTTTTAAAAGCCTGCTGTTGGTGTTGACACAACACTTTCATCTCATTTTTGTATTTCCTCCTGGCAAACGCACATATGTTACAGTAAAGAGTGCGTGCTGGATTCTTTCTCGTGCTTTGCTGAAGGATCCACAACAGACACAGAGTCCAACTAAAAGAAAAGAGACCATTTTTCAAGTCAAGGGTTTTCAGGTTTCAATTGTTCTGAAATTACCTGAACTTAAACTCGTACCAAAGAACACAAACCAGATTCCCCCATTTTATTATTTTTGTCCTGAAGATGAAGTGAAAAAGTTGTAAAACGGCCAAATGTTAACCCAAAACCTTTAAAGACTCTAATAACGACAAAAGTGGAGTGGAACCAATGAGGGTTGATCCAGATCTTTGATCAGGATTAAAAAAAACCCTGAAAGGTCAAACACAACTGCAGTGTGTGACACGTGTTTTAAGATATAGCTTCTTTTAATTTGGCTTAATTCCAGTGAACAGTTTTTTAATTGATGTTATAATGATAAAAAATTATGAATCCAACACATTGCATTCAATTGCTATATTCTGTAAAGGAAAAATGCTCTGCTTGGCCATCTTTCTTTCAAATCCATAGTTGACAGGCTATATAAAGATGAATGTGATATTCCTCCTCACCCTCAGCTTAGGACCTTGAAAAATGTGACCTGGAGATCAAAAGCAACGTCTGTCAGCCTGCTGACTAATGCTGCTAAAATCCAAACGCTTTGACTCGGTTCTGTTATTAGGAAGCTTTCATCACGTCATCTGCTCGGACACTACTGTTTATCAAATCATATCATAATCACAACAAACTCCTTTGAATCTTAAAGTGGACTTCAAAGATGTAATAGGCAAAGTTTTGCCTGATTCTTTTCTTTCTTTGTCGTCCCTTGATGTCTTTATTTACTACATCTGCACTTTCTCCCGCTGTTAATATTTTCTGTGCTTCCAATTTCCTTCCCCTATTCTCTTGCCCTCTCCTTCTTCTCTGTCTCATTCATTTTTCTTCACCTCATTCACCACTTGGCTTCACTTGCATCACCCCCTCTCGGCCCGCCGCCGTCTATCTGTCCCTCCATCTCTCCCTTCGGTTCTCTCTGATATGTCTCTGGGTTTCCTGTCCTTTGTGAAACCCTCCTTTCTGTCACATCTTGTTTTCCTCATTCTGTCCTGTTTTAATCCAGTGCCCGCCCCTTTGTGCGGCGGAGTCACGCTATTGGAGGAAACGGGTGAACAGTGGCTGCTGAGTGACCGGCTATTCTGAGCCGACCGGGGAGGTAAACATGGGGAGGTAATGGAGGTAAACGTCCGGTTGCTTGGCTGGGTGGTGCACAAACAATTGTCCAACAGGTTCAAGCTGGACGGTGACTCAGTCACAAGAGTGTGTGTGTGCGGTGCCTGAACATGTTAAATATAATTTAAAAAGTTACTTCTTGGGTCGCTGCAGAGGTTTGATGAACACACTTAAGGAACTTTTTGATGGCTGACTTAGTTCCATCTGAAAATAAGTCACTTATTTTATTTTACCTTTGGTGCTCCTTAATGACAATAAACACAAGACTTCCTCAGAAAATTTGACTTGTCTCCAAATACTTACCAGCCACTGTATTTATTTATTGCTTAACACTAGTAATCACTGAGACAATCACATGAGTGCAACTCAATGCATTTAGGTTCCTAAAAGTGTTCAGGATCCACTTAGCGTCAGAAACAGCAACAAAGAGGATTCAAAAGTTGTGAACATTATGTTACTTGTTGGTGCCGGGTGAAACTGCATATCCCCTGACAGTCACGTTTATAAAAAGTCGGAGAAAAAGAAATAATCTCCAGTGAACTGCACTTGTTTGGATGAAAAATTACCTGGCTGATTGGTTTGCACTGTTTGTTGTATATTGAACATGTGGTTCTTTCAAGTGTTTGCTTTAAATTTATTTTTAATCTTTTTTTAAATATATATTCTTATTATTTTGTGTGAATTGGACAATATAATGTCCCTGTGGGAAATCAATAAAGTAATCTAGAATCTTATTTTTCTCATGGTGTTTCAGCATCCTCTCCAAACAAGCTTGGGCAACCAGGGCTTTCAAGTTGGGTGTGCATGTGTGCCTGTATGGTTATTATGGGATTCATTTTATCCTTATCAGGGTGTTTATGTTATGTAAGTTGCAGATGGCAAAACCTGCGACCAAAGATAGTAAGTGCAGCCTTAAGAACTTCCTTCAGTACCCACTTCAATCAAAGACAAATAAAAAGATAGCACTCAACAAAAGTAGAGAGAAATGTCTTCAGATGCGTCTGTCAGCCAAAACAATTCTGTCAGTCTTCAGGGAATTCGGGTGATGACTGTTTACCTCTCTTTTGTTTTCCTCTGTAGGACTTTTAGGATTTTTAAAGACCTCTGAATTTGCCGGCTGGTTTGATGGATTCTCCTAGATAAGACCATCCACTTTGTCCTGTTTTGTTTTGAAGCTTTCTTTCCAGCCCTTCATTCCATCGTGGTATGATCATTTTTATCTATGTGTGCAAACAGGCAGCAGTCTGCTACTTTTGAAATGTAAATATGGGTCCTGCTAGCATGTGTGGTTCTGCATTTGTGGTGTGTCTTTAAAGTGGGTATTTTACATACACACTCACCCCCCCCCCCCCCAAACACACACACACACACACAGGCCAACAGCTACACAAACCATGGTGCTCAGTGGGATGTTTTGCCTTTTGTATGGGATGTTATGGCTCGTTACACTTAAAGAGATGCAGGTGAGATCAAAATGAAATGCATGTTTACACCAGAGCCATTGCAGTATTTCCAATCATTTCAAGTAAATCAAAGACATTTCTGGGTGCTTAAATCAAATTGTCTGATTGGCGTAGCGATGGTGGAGCAGAAGTAGTTTCTTTGTTTCTTTTGTTTTTATCTTGTGGGCTGATGTGTGCGTTGGTCTAGGACAGGGATGTCCAATTCTGCTCCTTGAGAGCTAGTATTCTGCAACTTTTAGGTAAATTCCTTCTCCAACATACCTGAAACAAATAGATGGCTCAATAATGGGGATTTATATGAGTCATTCCATTCAGGTGTTGGAGCAGGAATTAATTTAAAAGTTGGAGGATACTGAGGACTGATTTAGGACAATCCAAAGGGCATTCATTGTTGGGAGGCCACTAGTCTGCTTGGTGACATTTTTCCCTGTGCAGGTGTTGTCTGCAGAGAGACTTTGCATTTTTTTGATTGCAGTTGCTTTGTTTTGGCATTTGTTTGGCGTGCAAAATGATGGCAGCTCTATAACTGTGGGCAGTGGTGAATTCGCCCTTTGCCCTTCGATGGTCTGTTTCGGTCCGCCAGTGTTGGGGTGTTTGCTGATGAATTTAGGGAGCTGGTCCTGTCCAACCCTTATTGTGGGCACACACACATCATACAGCACAAACATCATCAAACATCAACAGGTGAAATTATATTTTTATACAAATTAACTAAAGTAGCTCTTAATTCGTCTCTCTGTGTGTGTTTTGCAACAATTTATGGAAGAGATTTTCAAAACTAATAGGTGTAATAGTAGTAGGACCTTCACAAAAGGCTGAGGTGGGTGAAGGTGTCAGTTTAAAGTTCATCAGTCAAAACCCCTTAAAATAAATCAGACATACTTTTTTTTCTGTGTCTGGGGGTGTTAAGTCACGTGGGGCACACGCGCACACACACACACACACACACACACACACACACACAGGAAGTGTGTGAGGCCCTGTCTGTCTGGCAGGCTGCAAGATGATTCTCTCCTATTGGACGGCTTGTTAATTTATTCACATTTCAGGCCAACATAAACCAAGGTCTAGAATTACACAGAGATTCAGACATGCAACAAGTTATGCTCACTCACATTCATATTTGTGGTTCATTTACGATATGTAACTAAGAACAACCAGAGATCCTCACAGGATAATTACCATAATGACTATAGTGTGACTTATGATGGACTTATTGATTTTGGTTGTGTGCCTGGAATGCATCAATCCACACGTTTCATGCCCCAAAGCCTTTACTGAACACAAGTTCAGTAGAACAAGATCATGGTATTCATGAAAACGGTGAAATGGGTGCTGCATTTACATTTATGTCTGTATGAGGGGGAAAAAATTACAGACTATATTTGCCTCTATAGATTTACAGTTCACCCTGCTGCAGGCAAATTCTATGCAGATGTTAGCATTTATGTGGCATAGTTAGATCCTGACTGGATTTATTTTATTTTATTTTTTGTAAATATGAAGAACAAAATAGTCTGAGTTCAGGCCAAATACTTCTGGCACTCCACAAAAGAATACAATCCCTTATTTAGCTTGTGCAGTAAGATGACAAAGTAGTGAGGGGAAAAATTAAAAAAACCTCTGTGGACAAGAGAAAGGGCTGAATGTGCAGTGCAGGGTTGTTGACCACTATTCTCTGTTGTTGGCTGGGAAAACTGGTGGAGTGCTGTGAAAATCATGTCATGCTTCATACTTAAATCTACTTCTTTAGCCTCACGTGTTCCCTTTTGCTGTCGCAACATATTCTCTTAGAAATCCTTCCATGTGAAAGATTATATGTTTTATCTGAACACTTTATTTTTCATTTAAAGTACAGTTTGAACCTTTTCTCATTAGCAAAGAAGAATAAAAAATGTGAATGCCAGCATTTGGTTTGATTCAAGGTAACTCCATCCCTGAAAAATTCAATTATATCATTATATTATTAATAAAAAAAAAGTGCTCAGTATCTTTTCTTTTAACTCCAAGTATATTTGTTTAACAAGGAGCAAAAGTGTCAGATCGTAGTGATAGCTGCTGCTGCTGTTGATGTTGGTGTCACTTCTGAAATTCAAACCACACATCAGGGCCCATGTTTAGGAGGGAGTGGATGGAAGGGGATGCGGAGGGAGAAAAGTGTAGACCAGGGGTTAAAAGCAGACCTCTGAACCTCCTTGGAGTGTTTACATAGTGGTGGTAGGATATCCTGCTACATGATGAAATCGTTACTAAACTGCCTGCGTGTGTGTGTGTGTGTGTGTGTGTGTGTGTGTGTGTGTGTGTGTGGTGTGTGTGTGTGTGTGTGTGTGTGTGTGTGTGTGTGTGTGTGTGTGTGTGTGTGTGTGTGTGTGTGTGTGTGTGGCTGTTGAGTTACCATGCCAAAGGTTAAGACTCTTTGCAGAATCAAACTGATACTGGGGAGCAGCTCTAGACCCAGTTGGTGCCATGATCTGTGAAAAGGTGAACAGACTAAAGGCATTTCTCATAGTTGTTATTTTAGTTGTTTTACAACTACAAATAGTTACAGTCACTGTAAGTCTATGGGTTTGTTTCTAACAGCATCACCAGCTTTACTTTGCGTACGAATTATGCAAATTTTATGTGAATTTCCCAATTTTATGAGAAATTATATTTATTGCTCCAGATTATGTGTCTGCGTGTTCAACAGGAAAGGAAAGGCATGTTTATTTATTTAACACCATCATCACAGAAGTAAATTCAGTGCTGTGCATCAAGGAAAAAAGAAAATTGTTAATGATCTCAAACACTTGGAAACAGATTGAGGAGGAAAATTTAAATCCAGGTTTTAAAGTTCATTTCTGAACTTATCTTCAATTTCACACTCTTCATTAGCCATATTATTTGAACAAAATGTCCAATCTATGTATTTGAAAAATGAACTAAACCCTGATTTGACAGAACTAACAGCAAAGTTCTGCATGGTCCATTCTTGAAAAGCAACTCAGAAATGTATTTCAACCTAACAAAATAGAGTGCCTTAAAAAAACTAGGACTTTTATCCTTTTTATACACAAGAAGGCAGTACGATAATCAAAGAACTGGTGTTGTTATGACAGATTTTGTTTTCTTTTTTTACCATTAGACTAGTAAAAACATTGTTTTGCATTTGCAGATATTTAACCTACTGAAAATAAAGGCATGCATTAGTTCTTCCGTCTTGGTTTCATAGGTAATCTTTTTATTCTGGTCAGGATTTCAAGATGATGGTTAGAGTCGTTGGTTACAGACCAAAATAGTAAGGTTCCTAGCATGATCGGTTAAAAAGTTGATGCAAGTTGGAGGAAATTAATTTATATTTTACATCAACACCTCTTCCCTGAAGAAGTATACTGTTCAAAAGTATATTTTGTCACTAACATGACAATCCCTTTCCATGTCAGGAAAGGCATTTGTGTAAATTTTTTTTTAGCAAACAAGACACAATTTATTTTATTTGCCAAGCAATTGTTAGTCATATAGTGATTTACATTTAAGATTTGAAAGAAATATGGTGAAATTTGCCCCGTCGGCCACAAACATTTTGACGTCATCAGTGTAACTCCATTTTAGCGCCTTACTTTGAAAGGCTCATGTTGAACTGATCAAAGAAATCCTGTCAAGCTTTAATCTAAAACAATGTAAGCAAAGACCTCAAATCCTGTGTGTAACGTGCGTCTGGCTCTGTAACAACATTAAATTTAGTAACTGTCAACTAATGCTGACGCATTGAGGATGTTGGTATTCCTCAGCTCTTTCTGCAACACTAGCCAACAGGAAAACCTCCAAAGTATTCATGTGCTCCTTTAATCTTCACTGTTAAACCATTTCTATTGTAGTATTTTCATATCCAATCAGAAGCACAACACGGGAAATGACATTGGTTCCTGCAGCTGTTTTTACATCTTGCACAAACTGCTGTCCATGCAGTAAAATGTATAACCTTCAGTGTGCATTAGCACTAATTAAGTACATGCATTTGCATTTAGTCTTTAAATACACCAGTTTAAATTGATGTGATTAGCAGGATGATGGGAGCATCTGAGCCAGCAGTGTGTGCATTGACGGGTTTGCTTCGTGTGTGTGAGTGTAGTGCAGTTTTATTGTGAAACCTTGCTGTTGTTGATGAAGGGAAATAATAAATTTTGGAGTTTAAAAACAGCTGACCATTTATTTGCCACTATAGCAGTGTTTTGGGTTATCATCATGTTGCGTCCAATGTTGCCTAAGATCAAGTTTCTCGGCAGGTTGCCTACAGAGGAGCACTTCAGTTTTGAGCAGCCGCATCCTAACTAAATTCACTTTAATATTCACCTAAAGCATATTTGCACTAGCAGTGCAAATATGCACTGCTAGACGAGAGACAGAATTTAAATGTAAATCACTATATGAATTTTAATCTTAATTACATGTTTCTAATTTAAAGGAATGAAACTCAGAGAGGTGTCTTCTGCTGCTGTAGCCCATCAGGTTTCAAGAATCTTATTTGACTCAATTTTACTTTTCTATTGTCTCGAACTTGCCTCTCTATTTTCTTCTGACCTTTGACACCAACAATGCATCCTGTCCATGCAACTGCCACTCACTGGATGTTTTTTTTATCTTCTTCTTCTCTATGTTTATTCTCCACATACTTGATAGAGCTCCTTGACCGGGAGATTCGGAAATACAACAAATAAGACACCTTCAAAGTAACTTAAATCTCTTTTCTTCCTCAATGTGATGCTTAGTTTGAGCTTGAGTAAGAGGCCAAAGTAAACATAGTTGTAGCCTTCTGAATAGCTGTGTTGTTATTTGTGTTAAGCATTTTATTCGGTGTACGGGGAAGATTTTTTATTTCTGTACTGTGCCGTGAACTTCCAGAAAGCATGGTTTTATTTAAAAATTGTGCAACGGATATTTTGTCTATTTTCTTCTATGTATTTAATGCACTGTGCAGCATAAATACAGCATATAAATTCTGCTAAGTTACATTTTAGCAACAGTCATTTGTAATACAACATTTTAAGAGTGTTGTGAATCACTGTACAGCACAGGTTGTTTCCAGTCATGTTTTATCGGCCATCAGAATACATTTCCGGTGCCCGTGTTTCACTCGCACAAGGTCGGCATTGCTGTTTGAAGCCAATACTAATGTTCTCCTTCTGTTTCTCTCCAAAGTAAATATGGACAACTTCGAGTTTCAAAGACAATAGCAGGCCAGCCTTTGCACATTTCCTTCTCCCATCTAGGAGGAAATTTTATATTGTCACCCTCTGTCTCTCGTCTCTGTGTGTGCGTTCAAGTAATGCGTAAAAGTGGAGAGGTGCTGAAAGCCACAGACTCGAAACATATTCAACAATGTGGTAGAGGCTCACTCTCACAGACACAGAGCAAAAGAGGAAACCAGAGCGACTGAACCGACGAAAGAGAGGGAGTAAAAAGACATTTTTTAAGAGGTCTGTCTGACACACATCACCTGCGGGCACAGCCTTTTTCCATTTGTTCATTTAATAGCTGTTTTTTTTTTTTCTTCAGCTGAAGAGTGAATTAAGAAATGTAGTTATGGCCTACAGTGAATATATAAACCACATTTAACAAACAAATACGGCTGATGGATGACATAAATATTTTAACCCCTATCAATACCTAATCTCACTACTTTTTTGTAGACCATGTTGTGATAGCTATCACAGCTACCGATTTATATTAGATTGCTAATCCCTGTTGAGTCCACTAGATGGTGGTCTGTGCACATATTTATAATTCTACAGTAAATGGACGCCAGCATCCTAAATATGTTGCTTTTACAATAACTTGTTGCAAAAGCAACACTCTAATTTGCCCCAAATTGTTTCAGCTTCCTCTAACTTCAAGAGAGAAAAATATCATTTCACTTCTCCCTTGTTATTAGTTTTGTTTTGATTCTGGTCCTAAATTTAGATAAACACGTGAAATGTCTGTAATTTGGTTTTCATCACATTAAGAGGCAAATCCTTCTCATCCATCAAATTACTTTTGATGCTTTCAGTACTGGGCCCAAAGAAATACAAGAAACTTTTGCTCACAGATGTTTACATGCGCTACAAAGCGGCTTCTCCTAATATTTTACACAATATTCTACCACAAAGTTTTCACAGCCAGTAATCGCATCAGACCAACATTTGGCTTCATGTGTTTTTAGAAAGAATTATGATCCGTTTTCAGCTCAGAATTTTATTCACAGTCTTTGGCATTTCTAATTAGCATATGAGATAATCTCTTAAGGTTTTTAAGGTTTTGTGCCCACAGAATCACAGATCTTCCACCGTACGTCAGCATGAAGCTAAAAGGAATGAGCTTCTATTTCTGCATCAATGGATATTTATACCTTAGAGAAACAGAAAATCAAAGGTTACTTAAGAAGTTAATGGAAATGCTGATTAATTTAAAAAGCATTCACTTCAAACAGTGCTTCAGTTGCATTTACTTTTGAATTATTAGTTTGAAATGCTGATTTTTTCGCCAGCACAGATTTGGATAAGAACTTTTATTTCTTTCACTTAGATTTTTCCCTCATTTAATAAATATAATCAAATTGAAAACATTTTTTTTACATTTCTGACGAAAGATTGGGCTACTGCAGTATAAGCATGAAAAGGTTCAGATAATAGCTATTATACAGTTAGAATAAAAGTATCTAATACCTTTCCCTGAAATCTAAAACAACAGATTTAGAGTTTTATGACGTCTCTGAAAAGCTGTAGGTAAATGCCTCTGGATTGCATGTATCAATTCTTTAACCAAGTTTATTTTGACCAGGAAGTTGTTTGCAAGTTCACCATAACAACTGATTATAAAGCAGACTCCTGTACTAGAGCTGTCACACACTGGACAGTCATTTTTTTAGTCCAAGACAATTCAGCATCCTTCTTTTCTTTGAAAGCATACTTTTATTTGGATTCTGCTGTGTGCAAATAAACCCTCTTGGGAAAAAATGGGACGTTTATAAAGAAACAACCTGCTTCCTTGTGCAGGCTCCACAAGGGGTCAGTCCAATGCAGAGAATAAAACAGATGTGGACCAAGTTGTTCCACTGGAAAGGTTTCGCTGTTCATTTCAAGCAGCAGAGACTTTTGGATTAGTATTCATAATCAGTTCGCAACTCTCAAATAATATGACATTGTATCATATTAATTTTGTGATATTGATGGTTTGCGTTGGGTTGTTGGTTTTGTCATGCTCTCAAAACATTTTCTCCATGCATTTCTTGAACACTTACAGTTCAAGAATCGGTTCAAGTAGACAGATTTCTACTTTGTCTTGTTTTTTTCTCAATTGAAAACACTCACTAGAAAATGTTTGCAGTTTTATTTATTTACTTTTTGTCAGTTATTAGAAATCAAGCAGGATCATATGTTTAATATGACTGTTTCCTACAATTAAAACTTCCATGCAACTAAGCAAGGTCAGTTACTGTGGACAGAATGAGAAAGTCCAAAACCGACCATGAAAGACGGTTTTAACTCTTGCCTAACATTTGCTCAATAATTATATGTGACATCCTTTTTATATTTCCCACTGATCTCCTGTTTGGCCTCTGTGTTATTTTGATTCTCTCTTACTCTGCTTGTAGGAGAGGATCTTTCAATTCTTACATATATTTCAAAACACAATTAAGCTGCTTGAAAGCTGCAGTAAAATCCCTGTAATACTTTTTATAGAATTGCATAACATGTCAAGCTCACAAACAGAAAAACAACAAAAAGTAAGAAATTTAGAAAATAATATTTTCATCTTGTCTCGTTTTTTTTTTTTTTTTTTACTTTAAATTATTGCCTCTGCAAATTAAACATCAAATCAGTCTATTTTTGCAGCAATGAACAATCAGTAAGAGCAGAGATGTTCATTTAGTTAAGGGTCAAATAAAGTCCAAACCCGGCTCTAATCACAACTTTCCCAAAGCCACACCCATTGTCAACATGGCATCTTTCCTGCTGCGTGTCTCACCCTTCCTCACCCGCTCATTTCAGTCTTACCCCCTTAAAGCCCAGACACCCCCCATGTAGCCTCTGCCTTTAATCTTCCGACCATCTTTAAACTGTCCTCCCCCAATCTTCTTCTAAATGGCTGTAAATGACAAGCTCTACAAAGCACACATTTTAAGATAGCTAAAATAAAAAAATAAACCAAAAACTTAACTACTATTTATTTGATTTTATAAGTAATCATTGGAAACACCAGATACTTCCACAAACGTGACACGTTTGTGGAAGTTTATTATTATTGAATATGGCATTGAGGTCCCGTGCCTATTTGTGTCAATCCGTAAGTTAAAGGCTCAACACAGCAGGGGATGATTCTTTATTTGGGTCACAGGAGTGTTAAAGAGTTAAACTGGAGTGAAATGGTGCAGAGTGAAGACGAGAGTGATATCAGCTCCAATAACTGGCCTGTCACCCTCGATTCTGCATGCACCCACATCTAGAGGAAGCATTTGGAGATGTTGTCATTTAGCAAAGATGAGACTTTAATGATTCATCTTCAAGGCGAGGGTGTTTTCCTGCTATCTTTCCATCCAATCTGACTGAGCTTGAGTTCTTGTTAACTGTTTCAGTGGCCATTTATAGGCACAATTTCTGACATACCCTGAAAGACTTCCAGCTTTAATTGCAATGAGGAATTTTGAGTAAAAAAAAAAGAGAGAGAATGAATTGGCACAGTAAAAGCAGAGCGACATGGAGAAAAGATGGATTGTGAAGCAGACAGAGTTTTAGCTGGACAGAAACAAATATGCTGATGGAGAAAGACAGAGACAACTGTGCTGCCAGGAACATTACATAACCCTCTATCAGGCTAGGAGTGAAGGAAGGAAGGAGAGAAAAGAAGATGAGAGGATGAGCAGAGCAGAGAACGGGCAGAGAGAGGGGTTATGAATAAGCAAGCCAGTTTAAAGTGGAGATTCAGCCACACCCATCTGCTTGGGTCAAAAAGATACGCTGTTCAGTTTGAGTGTGGGAGTTTTCACCATAAAACTCAGCTTTTTTAAAAAAGAAAAACATTAACCAGAGCAGAACCTATGTGAAGTTCACAGCTTAAATACTCTCACTTCACCGATAGACTGGACAGTCATGCAGGCAGCCATGAGTTTTAGTACATGTTTACAGTACACACAATATGTGAATTTTGCAGAGATTATAAACAAGGCCAAATCAAATCGAAGCCATAATCCTTGATAATCCTATAGAAACCCCAACAGCCAGAAGGTCATCCAGCTATCTAACAGCTCAACAGGGATCCAGTCAGTCGACTGTCCAGAATGGGTTTCATTCATTTTACTGCCTGAATAATAATCACATGACGAGTTGTATAAGCTGACATTTGTAGGTTTCTCAACACAATGTATGTTATTTGCTGCATGTTGAGACCAATTGCTGAAAAGAGATATCCTCTAGAAAGCATAGTTTGTCACTCTCAGATGGAAGATTTTAAAGGGTTGACAAATTCTGAGTAGTGCTTGAAGTGAGATAAGATAAGGGTCTGTATATATATAAAAAAATAAATAAATAACGTCAGCGGAAAATATTTAAACTGGGATAGCACTTTCGGTCACATGTAAGACAAAATAAAATATGGCCTCCTGACTGGTCACATTAACATTTAATCTGGCTAAGCAGTTCACAAAATCAACATAAGCACAGGTTAAGAAGATGATGATAAAGTGACGACATGTTAAGTAGAATCTCAAGATCTTTATATTTTCTTAAAAAAAATGTTTAGATTTTGTGTTTCAGATGAAATATTATGTTATTATTTTAATATAATATACTTATTATTAAATACTAGATCACCAATGATAGGTACTATGTGTATAAAATTGTGTACAGTAGATAAAATCAAGTGCATGCTTAAACCTAGAAGTGCTCTATTCTCATACTTCCACCAGACACTATCAAGGACACAGACACAGGAAAGGAGGCTCCAATTGCTCACAACTATATAAATGAGCCAATCAGGTTTTTGACTATCTTGTTGGGTGCACAAGTGAATTAAAACTGGCACCTTTTAGGGCATTTGATCATCAGTATGTCTGGGAAAGAAGGATGAAGCATGACAGTGGCTCAGTGATGCTCTGGGTTGCTCGGCTTCCTCTTGACGCTTGCGGTGCAGAATTAAAGTTGGATTCAAATTTCAGGAAATCCTGGGAGAAAACATCATGCTGTCTGTGAGGAAGCTGAACCTTGGACCTTGTTGAACTTTCACACAAGCACACCTTAAGAAAGCTTAGCTTCAGAAGTCTTGGACCATACTAGAACAGCCATCATATTTGCAATATTACTTGCGTTGTATTTAGGCTATTTATTTTTGTTTGTTTCGTTTATTTAGATCACTCAGTTCCTATATTCTAGCAACACACTACAAACGCCTCTGAGTGAAACTCTAAATGTTGGTGAACGCAGATGCTGCAGCCTCTCATTGGTCAGTGAACACGTGGTTCAGGAGGTGTTGATCAGCATTTGTAGATGCAAATCACTGGTAGAATAGATTTCAGCTCAATTATTGGTTCTTGTACAAAAACGGGCATAGTTTACACGCTGGTGATTTTCTGTGTATTATTATTATTATTTTGCTCTTCAATAAGGTCTGCAAATATGAGTCTTCATGCTGGATACTTTCTGTAACTTCATCCATAACGTCGGCTGGTCATGAGTCGTTTCCTCGGAGGTACGTGAACGCATCAGCAGTGTCCGCTGTTTGCAGTCTATCGCTCCATTCTTACTGCTGCCGGCTCCTGATTGGCTGAGCCATTCAGAAAGGGGGCGTGTCTGTGTCCTGGTACCAGACTGCTCTGCCAGCAGCTGAAAGGAAGAGAGATTTCCCATCTCACACACACGCACACACACTTGTCTTTACAACGTAAACACACTGCGAGGGACGAATCCACACGGTGAGTGGCTCATTGTCGCCTATAACTCAGGTTCGAGGTGTGTCATCGCGTGGTTCGCGGTGGCTGCGTGTATTCTCGCGCTGCGCCATTATAATTGAGCGATGGCACTCGAGCCGCGGTTACAGCGTGATTTAGGTCTCGCGATGCAGGGATGCTAATGTGGGCCTCGTATTTCTCTGATGAGGATGCGTGCAGCCTGCTTAGACGTTTGCTGCTGTTTGCTGTTTCTCATCCTAATGTCAGAAGGTAGTGGGCGTGTGAGGAGGAGAGGGATGCGGGGATGGGGGTGGGGGGGCGCCTCATGCAGAGGTCCGTGGATTCGTGGCTCTTTGTTATGGTGGTGATGCCGCAGTCGGGATGGCACAAGACTGCCCCTTGAGAAAAAAAAAAATCCCGACGCTGTAGGAATAATGATGAATTCCCTTTATATCCATTCTTTGGTTCCTAGCAAGCTGATCATGAAAGTGTTGTGACTTTGCTGCTTTTTCTCCTCCCCCCCCCAATTTGCCTCTGCTACTGTAATATTCTTATATGGGACTACAGTAAGAGGCAGATTATAAACTATAGTCATTTGTTTACTGATGCACACACCGAAGTCAAAGGCCTGTTACATAAAGGATTTCCCCCCCCTGATGTTACAGCAGTTGTAAGAACAGCCTGGTTTTCTATAGAGAGTAAGCCGGCCATTATACAGTAATACCCTCATCCCCTCTCTCTGCAAACACACATATAGGCTACAGACAGCTGCATGCACGCAAACACTGTTTTTCTCTGTTTACTGCTCTAATCTTGCTCATATATTTTTTTCTTTCTGAATGTTTTTGTGCTCTGTTCGCTCTGTGGTTGACATATAGTTCATGGCAAAGTAAACCCAATAAATAAATAGCTCGGTTGGGTTCTTTGTCAAATCTGTGACCCAGTTTGTATCTATGCATTGCCATTTCTCCCCCTCGTACTTCCATTTTGTACCTATGCACTCTAACCATGATGAACCATTTTATTTTTCATCATAATTAGGTAGGTTTTTTTTTAACAATTGTGGAGTTTCATATTCATAAAACCATCCAATCTGATGTCATTTAAAATACTATATATCAGAATCGCTATAATCCCATTCATCTTGGCTGTGATCTCTTCTTAAATGTCTCAGATTATGAGCTCAGATCAAACCAAAGTATATGATATACTGGAATAATAAAGCCATGTTCCCTAACATGAAAAGAATATAAAGTTAGTTTACATTTTTGGCATGAATGACTAAAACTGCAAAGGATCAAATTGGGTTTGGTTGTAAAAACATCCACCTGCTACATCATCAACATTTTGCGCTGATACTAACAGGGTAAGCCGAAGGCCAAAGAAAACCAACTACAGGTCACAACGTGAAAACCTGAATTTCTGTGCAACGAGGGTAGGCAAATGTAACTTTGATTTACTGCACTATGGATTAATCAGTGGAAGATAAACGATTTTTAAAAAAATCCTTCATACTATCTACCACATATTGTCTTCTGCTTATTAAAGATTGGACGGCAGATCCAGGAAGGGAAACTCGTCCCTTTTACGCGGCAACACTCTGCTACTCTCCAGCTCATCCTCAGAGATGCAGGGGCATTCCCAGGCCAGAAGGAATATATAGCTGCAGCTCTCCCTAGAAGACACAGGTTCCCACCTTCGTCTCTAAGGTTGAGGCTGGCCGCTCTTCAGATTTCAGCTGTGTCTGGGATCTCCTTCATTCAGACTTGAGCCAGACGAGTGAAATGAGAACTTTGTTTTCTGGGTCAGCTCTTTCTTCACCAGATCACCAGATAAGACGCTGTCCCAGTCTGTTTATTTATCTCCCCTCCATTTAACCACCACTGCTTTAAGTAGAAACTTACCACCTTTATATCGTTGCTGTGATTAAAGCCAGTAAAACTGAGTGACCAGAGTTTTCATGGACTGTGTGGAACATAGAGTAGCAGAGGATGCCCTCTACCCCACATGTTGATGTGTACTGGCATGTAGCAGAAAGACTGTTTGGATATATTCCCAGTTGCAAAACATGGGAACAGCTATGGTATGAAAACTGAAGGCGTGTCGTCCATCACTACAACTGAGGGAATTGTGTTTTCAAAAACAGCAGATAATCCAACTCAGTGAGCTGCTCAAATTGTTGGAGAAATAGATGTCTTAAGAGACATTTGCTGAGGTTGAGGCTGGACACCTTCAATATTTTGTGTAATATTACTGCTTTAGTCAGAAAACAAAAAGACCTTACGCAAATGTTATAGTTGACCTTATTATGAACATAGTAATGGATATTCAATGTACTTTTAGATTAATGTGTTGATATATTGGGTATATGATGTATTTTTTGCTCAGGTTTATAATACTGTAAGGATCTGATAAAGGACCCTTCGTTCATCACAAGTAATCTAGTCAGACAAAACTTATGGTGCATAAAACTGAAAACATTTTATATTTACCAGCCTAATGAGTTTTTCTCTAAGTAATATTTTGTTGTTGCATAGGTTTCAGAAGCAACAGTTCACCTTTCTACATGGTACAGTTACCCATACTGTTAAAATAATAAGAAACTACTTGAAATTATGCCAACATAATAAAATATATCAGACTTATAATTGACTAGCATTACAACAGTAATGCTAAGAAATAAAAAGAAAATTTTGTTTTCAACTTCCAGACTTTAAAGTCATTCAAACTACAACTGACTGTAGACTATGTTGGATGTGTCATGCAAAAACACTGATAAATAATTCCTCATATAAAGGATATATGAGTCAATATATTTGATGTTAATTGGAAGGCCAGCTAAACCAAATACTTCTTTGGTACCTGCACAGCTTTCAGCTGGAACTGGATACTAAAAATATGTTACGTAGAAATGTTTGTATGTTTCATGAGAACAACCTTTTGTGTGGTGTGTTCAGAAGCACTTTACTGAATTAAGGCGATATAAATCTGGGTAAGAAACTGGAAGCGCCCTTACTTGGCTACACTGTTATATAAAAGGGGGTCTAAGCTGGAGTTTGGTTTATCTTCTGTTGTCTTCTGAAAGCCTGACATAAGTAATATCTTCAGAAAAGTCTGCGGTCTGGGCAAGGATTCCAGTCGCATGTTTATTCGTGGTTTTTCTTGTTATCCGACAAGCAGACCATTTGTCATTCTGAGTTATTCATTTTAGGTCTTCCAGTTAGTTTTCTCAATTGATTTGAGTCTGTGGTACTTTCTGTACTAGGCAGTTCTTAAATTTCTTACAATTATGTTCTTTGAATATTGATTTGGATCACTGTCTTCTCCTTTTCACATCAGTGTCCCACAGTGAGACCCTGAACACATCCAGTGAAAAACAGAGGGAATTTAAACAGTGAGGCTTACTGACTCAACATCCAGCAGATCAAGTCTATTTGTTTCCATGGTTGTTTCCCTTCAGCTGCCTTGACAAGGAATCACAACTGATCTTTAGGGTTCTTCCTGGTGATAATGGTAGAATGGTACCAATTGATCCATTACCAATAACTGCATCATCAAAGTAGGCGATCATTTAGCTTGATCCTGGAGCGGGCGGACAAATGTGTCAGGTGTGACGTGTGAAAAAATGGCCACCAGCAAGAATGAAAGAAAATATGTACAAGACAGTAGTGAGACCAGCAATGTTGACTGGTTTTTTGTCAAAGGATGAAAGACAGGAGGCAGAACTAGAGGCTGCAGAGCCCAAGATGTTGAGGTTTTCTTTGGGAGTGACGAGGAGGGCTAGGATGAGGAGTTAATCACAGGGACGGTTCAAAGGAGCTTTATGGATGTGAAGAAAGAAGACATGTTAGTTGGCGTGAGGGTGGAGGATGTTGCTAAATGGAGACAGGTGATTCGCTGTGGTTACCCCTGAGGGGAAAAGCTGAAAGAGGAGAAGAGGAAGAGGAGGAGAAGGTGAACCAAAACTATCTATTACCCTTGTACTCTGTTACTAATTGAGCTCTTCTTTTGTTGGGTGATAGAATTTTAGAATGTCATCTTCTTCTGTCTTCATCATGTCTTTTAGAGTTGCTAATGTATTGTAGATTGTGGATTAACAATGATGCATGTGCTGCAGTTACTCAGAAATCCATAGTGAATAAATTATTTACACTTTAATTTCTCGCTTTCTACAAGTTTTAGATTTTACTCCAACATCTGCATGCTATAATGCTTATGTCCCTTTGTGTTACTGCTACGACCACTGAGGGGACTTTTCAGATTTGTGTCATCACCTATGCAGATTCGTCATTCAGATGTTTTTCTGATCTTTGCGTCTTAATCCTTTGACTGAACTTACTGAATCTTACCTGCTTCACTTGTCCTACCAATCACTTCCAGCAGTTAGAAGCAGGTCAGTTTCATTACATCATTATCCTTATGCTATCTACCCTAGCTTTTTTCATCTCCTCTGTTGTGCTGTCTGCTTTAATCTATTATACTTGGCCTTCCCGTCTCATTTCTGTAACAGTAACTTTTTTTGTGTGCCAATTAATTATTTTTTTTATTCCAGCAAGTAGCTGTACTTAATTCTATTATTTCTCGCTACATTGCTTTGTGTGTTTGTGTTTGTGTTTACAGTTCAGGTAATTCTACAATTTGAAACAGATCCATCGGTGGTGTTTCATACTTGAATAAGTAACTGGTTGTGACTCAGCCATTTGTTTTTTTTGTTTTTTTTTGAACATCAAATGCACAGCAGTAACTGTGCACGTTTGAGAGTGAACGTGACCTTGCTGTAAATTAGAAGTAGGCTAAATTGACCAAACAGAAACTGTGGTGGAAACATCAAAGGTCATGCTCTCCTGCTGACTGCAAGGCTAAGATTGCTATTAGAGCTGACATCAGACAACGCAGCAGAATGAAGGATGGGTCAGCACAAAATGTCCCTCCATCAAATCCACTAATGCATTAAAACAAGTTCCCTCTGTGCAGGACACAAGCAGGAGGTCTTCATTCAGCGTTGAAACCTTTTCTGTTATCAGAAGGAATCTTCTATGTGGAAACTTTAGGGTTATTCTAAAACAAGGGATTTCACTGTGTTTGACTAGTAGGAAAATGCTATTTTAATTATTGTAGATTAGCTCTAGTTAAATTAAAATTGATTATGTTGTTTCTACAGTCACTCGCTGCTCTTACAAAGAATGTAGTTTCTTTTGAGAGAGTTCTCATCTGACATATTTACCAGTTTTTATGTATATTCTTTCCAAGGGGTCTGCTTTTAAATAGTTAGATACGATTTGGACAACATCAAACATCACAAGCAGTTCCCTCCCGCCTCCTCATGAATTTTCTCCTCACTGGGAATCTGGATCCCGAATGGCTTAACTGTGATGCCAATTTCACCATCAACAGCGACATGTCAGACCCAGAATCTCACACAGTACGCACAGGCTACGTTAAAATAATCTATTATGGAGACGTTTCTTTTGTTTTCAAGTTTTCACCTCCCTGTGACATTGTTTTATCTTAATGTGCAGTTTTGACTCTTTGGATCACTTTGCAAACACGCACACACACACACACACGGACACAAAAAATAGCCTCATTCAACAGATTTGTGGAGTTAGTAATTGGGTTGGTTGATGTGCTGACTGTCTGCACCTTTCTTTTCAATACTGATGTCCTCGATGTGCATTTATATGTATGTGTAATTGGTGTGTTGACACAGTGTGTTGTCAGCAGTAATCTAAACTGCTGCTAATCAGACAGTGTGCATGGATGTGTGTGTGTGTGTGTGTGTCGGAGTCTGTGCCCATCAAGAGGGAAACACACAGGAGCTGCTGAGTCACCAGAGGGACTGACTGGGCAGTCATTGCAGAATTTTGTTAACTGGTTAGACTCTGAACTCACTCACTCATTTATAAATGAGGTGGTTTCTTTTAATATTTCCCTTCCTTTATTTATTTTAGACACTGTTTTACTATTTTGCTACTTTCATCAAATAGCCTTTCAGTAACAATAACATTAAATCAGAAATAAAGGCTGAATTAGAAATGTTAACGTTAGCAATTCAACTCCACCACCCGTTTGATTTATTGATGATAGTTATTTGTCTGACAGATTCACTGGCTGTCAACCAAAAGGAGAAGTTTGAATTTTGAAAAAAAATTCTTCAGTGTATCTCAATAAATTACAGCATTCAGACAGTTTGAAAATAACCATTCAGCAGGTAGTAAACACTTTCCATTAAACCCACATTTCTGTTTTAACTAATCTAAGAAATTAAATGTTTGATTGACTGTAGGCTGAAAATAACCATTAATAATCTATCTCTTGAGATAAATCTAATCACATATATTCTGTCACTGCAAAAATTTTAAATTTGCAGTTTCAGTATTCTGTGTTATCTTATTACACATTTTATTAATTTGTCGTACTAAAACGTACTACTCTGATATGTTTCTCTATACATTCCATCACCTTTACTTTTTGTACTGTTTTTCTGCTTCTGTTCCTCTTCAAGTTGGTAGACGTTTCTTCAGGAGTCAGAAAAGCAAATGGAGGGGACAACCCAGATCACACTGCAGCAAAAATATGTTCTGTTTGTCGAGACAGAAAATTAGTTCCTCTCTGTCAAGACATTATGATAATGAAGAGAAACACATTTGATTCACAGAAAATAGTGCTCACACAACCTAAGAAGCTTTCAGCACATGTTGCAATATTGAAGCAAAAATTATAAATACAGAATCTATCTAGACAGAAGTTGTCAAAATAGTTGTGTTCACTGCTTGGTGGCAGAAACATGTAATCTAAACCCTTTTGTGCTCTATGAATGGAGATGATGCTCAGCGGCATTTTTAGCCGTCAACAATCATCCTGATTTTAGGAACAGTTAGTTCCCCAGGGCCATTGACCTCTCCATTCATTGCTGTTACATCATTAGTGCAGCTTTTGGTATTGTAGGCCCACTGTGAATTATCACTGAGCTGGACTGCCCCGTAACTCTGCTGTTTCTCACTGAGTGAGGAGCTAAAATTGTTGATTATGTTTGTTTGACCAGATAATAGTTTCTTAAATTTAATAAACGCAACAGATGACCTTGTTGAAAGTTATATTTTTGATAATGAAGTGTGGTGAATGTCCTCTTATTTTTCCATCTCTTTGTGTGCATAGTTAGAAAATTGTATGCCCTGGATTTCTACATTGTCTGGAAAAGTATGAGAAAAGCAAAAATACTGAATGCAGTATCAACTATCTGTTTTAATCAAGAGTAGTCAATAAGTTATGCAAGTTACAAAATGTTGTTCATTACATTTGTCACGCCCAAATGTTAGCTTTCTTTTAAGTTAACATTTGAAAAAAAGGGGCTTGTTTTTACCGGGCTACTCAATATGTGCTATGCCTGAATAAGCTTCAAACTTGGCTTCTCATCAAGTGTAGTGACTATTTGCTAAAACAAAAGGAGTGACCTTTGGCAGACCTAGCCAGAGCTCTCTGGAAGGACTAAATGTAAATCCCTCTGGGATGCTTTGGGATCCCCCGGAATGGGTTTGAGGGTGTCAATGATAACCTGATCTCAATAATCAATCACTATCTCTGGCACCTTGCTGGTGCCAGAGATAGTCACCAACCCCCAGTGAGGCAGCATGAGGATAAGCATGAATAGATGATAGAATTATATAATTTTACAATATCACTAGCCTGTCAAGCCAGACTTTGATTCATTATTTTACCACTGATGTCTGATCTTAATAAACTTGGGTTCTGAGTGGTCCGAAGTACTTGGTGGTGATAAAAAGCCAAACTATGTTTGAGGAAAAGATCAAATCCAACTCTCAGGCCACTGAATATGGCGTCTTATGAAACCCCGGCACTGAAGCGATAAATAATGCAGCAAAGAGAGCAACAGAGGTCAGGAGGCACCATTTAGGATTGGCTCATTTTTATATTGGACCAGCACTGAGTAAATCCTGTCTGTGTGATGAATGCATGGGAAGCAGGGGACTCTAAAACTGTGAAGGATTAGGGGATAGATTATATTCTCATTGATGAGAATTGTCGTGGAAAAATGTCTTTGTGTTTGAGACCCAGTGAATGACACGGGGAAAACACTGGCGTTGACAAAACTGATGGAAGACAGCAGGATTAAAGAGGCTCAAATTGAAAGTGAGAGCAGAAGTTGCGTGAGGTGTCCGCTGTGCATACCCCTATCTGTGAAACAATGGCCCACAGTCCTTCCTGAGGCCTGCTAACAGTCTACTGTATGTGTTCATGCTGGCTGCTGGCCATGTGGTGTGTGTGTTACATTTGCAAGACAATGACAGCTTGTTTGCCTGCAGTGCAGATGGAGGGGTAAACAGAAGCAGAGAACAGAAAAGAAAAGAAACGGGGTTCTTGCAGTTAAGGTGTCAGGATGCAGGGTTCATGGTATGGATGCTGATTAAAGGTATACTGAACTCTCCATGAAAGTTTTCTTGATCGCCTTCATGCAGCCTTCAACTCAGAGTCAACACACAGTTAAAACCCAGGACTATGCAGTGGCACGCATACCTCAAAGTTGTACATTTTGTTTAGAAAAGGCTTTAAGTGTTCCAAAACTCTAAAAATATGAAACGAAAGGAAATTTTCAATTCAAACACAAAGTGCACGCACCAAAGTGTATAAACTCCTCCAATCAGTCAGAGAGCGAAACACACCATTTGCTTGTCATTGTCGCCTGCTATACTTTCATGCCTATGCCATTTATCTAGGCTGTGTCAGACTTTGCTTCTTGCAAAAAAGTGGATCCAGAATCAGAATGCTTTGATGCAATTTTTACTGATTCCACATCTGATCCCATGGTGATTTCTGTTTGGTTACTGTGGTTAAAACAATGGCTCTTGGACTGGTTGAAGGACATTTGTGTTCATTGTTTTGGCAAAAGGGTGCGGAAAATGTGTCGATCCAATGAGAAAGAGTTCACATGTTTGCTAGAAGTTTCTTCTGCTCTCCTGAGATAGTGATGATAAAAACTGAATGGATCCCCGTTTCTTTAAGCAGCTCAAAGCAATCAAATATAAAGCCTTTATCAAGCAAGTGGTACAAGCTTTAGCCTCTTCATTGTTGCTAAACCCTAGTTTTACTTTCCCAGACCTGTGTGTCATGCTAAACATGGATTACATGTGTGCATAAAGCATAAACGCGACAACAAAACACAAACAGTAAACATCAAATTGTATCAGACTTTAGTTTTTAGTCAAATAGTACAACTTACAGAAAATTTCTTGAAACTGATTAAGGAGATTCTATAGCTGCTGTAGCACCACCAACATGTAATATGCCATTGTTTTTGTATGACGCGTGATGCAAGTGACTCATTCGGGGTCAAAGGTCAAGTTAGAGATTGGGGTTGTTATGGAGGTGTCACGCTGTTGGAGGGAGTGGTGCACTTCACAAAATATCATCATGGAGAAGGAAGATTATGTGTAAAGATTGGCAGCAACATCTCAAGACATCAGCCAGGGAGATTATTTTTTGTCCTTACACAAGCCAAAATAAGTTTTTGTTTGACTCTATTTATTAAGAAAAACTAAACGTCCACGTTGCCTGAACACTGTGTGAACTGCGGTCACTTTGAATTAAAGGGAAATTCATTGGAATGAAGCAGTCACACGTAAATGGTAGCAGAAAGGAGACATGGAAGTAGCACAACACAAAGATAGATAAAGGTGATCATTTTCAAATTTCTGTTTTCTCCCCCTGCTTCAGGAGTATGGATCTGAGTCTGCGAGATGCTCTGGGTGGAGGCGGAGGTGGGGCTCCAGCCGAGCCCTTGCTAAAGAGAGACTTTGTGGCTTCGCTGGAGAAGGAGAGCTACGACGACAAGGTGGGAGAGACCGTTTCCAAGACCGACTACAGACCCTTGGTGGATGGAAAGGACACCAAGAGTGGTAAGTTGCCTTTAGTGTGCATGAAGAGCTGTGAGAATGAGCTGTGATCCTGTGCCCTCTGTGAAGCTTCACTTTGAATGAACAAACTGAGAATGAGGTGGCTTATAGGCTTTTAGGAAAGTCAGCTGTCCAGTTATTTTTGCATCACTCTGTTTTCCTTTTTTCAAACACTGGCTTCAGGCTTGACTGTGATTTCCTGCAAACAAGATTCAACTTTGGTTCTACACCATGTAATTCAAATAAGTTTTTAAAACGACACAACTGAATAGATGTTAAGGCTCGTAGAAGTATAATTTTTTACATTTTTCCCTTGTTTTTAGTGGAATAAAATATAAAACACAGACATAAAGTGATACACCATCCACAAGTAGTTTTCAATAGAAAATATAAATAGTATACATGCCCCTTTACTGTGAGGTCACAAAATAAAATGCAGTACAATCAATTGACTTAAGAAGTGATTACATACTAGATATAGTCTACTTGAGAGTCATTATATTTAAACCCAGAATAAGTTCAGTTGTTCTGTCAAAACCTCAAAGGTCAGTCGATAAACAGCATCATGAAAACCAAGGAACTGGACCGACCCGGCTGAAAAAAGCTGTTTAAAATAGAGGCACTTCAAGGTCAATTTTTTAAATCACAACTAATAAGTTACTTTAAAATGTTTCCTTTATAATGATGGGTCACTCAAAACTCCTGCTCCTTCTGAAACTAGACAGATTTAGTGAAGTGAAGTTGAGTGCAAACAGTGGCGTGACACTTGTAGAGAGATTTGTTGACACAGTGGAGACGTCGTACACGCTCGGTGTCGCCGTGAACGATGAAAAAGGTCCAGCGCAACAAAAGAACTGAGCTCAGATGTTTAGATCGAAGTGATATTGGAGTAAAGAGCCGGGTGGAGAGATGGAAAACACGTAAATAGCGTGAACTGTAAAGCCATGTTGCAACAGATGAGGATCATCACGGCTCTTACAGGGGAAGTTGTTCAAACATCAACAGGAGGAGGGTCCTGATAGATTTTTGTTTGTATTCTGATGATTTCACATGGAGGGATTCCTCTCTGGTGGTTTCCACCTGTCATGTACTGGGTAATTCCAGCCTTTTATTCATTGTGTAGCTTTCAGTGGTATGCTCTACTTATCAAATTTAAAGATATTATAGTTGAGCCTTTTCTTGTTTTGCTGGGAAATATCTAGTCCGTTTTTTTATTACAAAATAAAATTATTTTGGTTTCTTGGTTTCTTGGCTGTTTCGGCGGTAACAGCAATCTAAATGCAGACTTTTTCTTAATATTAGCAGTTCTTTTTGCGAGAATATCGAGCCAATTTAAAACATTTTAAACTACATAAAAAAGTCATTAAATATTATCATAAAATGTGTGTTGTCTCAAATTGAATGCAACACTCTACTGTTGTTTTTGTCATCACATTATGAATCTAACTATTGATACGACCGGTTTGAAGCACTGTGCTGCTTTAATCTCCATTTCATTATTTATAGAGAAGTCTCTTGAAGTATTTTTGTCATGTGATTGTGAGCATGTCATCATCTTATTTTATTAAAAATGATCAGATTACATGGATGGACATGACTTGACCTCTGCTTATCACGTAGTCCATTACATTCATGTTGTCTAACTTTATATAATCAAAGGATTACATGAAGAAAACAAACAGTGATAGATGATTGATAAAAGGAGGAACATCCCCTGACATACCAAGGCACAGCTGGCATGACAGTGAACAACACACATTGTCAGCCCCAGGAGCTGGTTTTTGGAAAGCAGGCTGTTTTTGGACTACTGATAAAGATTTATAGCCTTATTTAAAGTCCTTCTTAGTAAAGAACATGTATGTCTCCTATTGCATAAACTGCGATGACCTTCATTGAATGCGTCATCTTTGAATCTTAAAATAAATCCAAAATAAACACACAGCAGTCCAACACACACCTGATGTGTCATATAGGCTTTACTACAATAAATTCTTGAAATAATTAGATAGTTTACCTTTAGTTGTAGAATAAGTCTATAGTGGCATATTTTATGCATAAAACTTAAAAATAAAATAATTTGTTACATTCAGATAATGTAACAAATTATTGGTTGACGATGAGTTTCTACCATCACAAATGTCAAGCTGGAGTTTGCTAAACTCTGGAGGTAGTTTAACTTTGTATGTGAGCTTTGATTGGATGAGATTTATCAATCATTTCAGCCACAAACATGTGGCATGAAACAAAAAATGACGGTGGAAAAGCACTTCATGACCATCACTGTTAAATATGGTGAAAAGTCTGCTACGCTTCTTGCTCAGTTTCTCTTCCATAGTATCTGGACAATGCAAATAAGAATTTGTTGGATTTGTCTAAAACCTGAAACGTTGACGATGGGTTTCTAAATATTTTGTCCGTTTATTTCAAAAGCATTTCAAGTCCTATGTGAAAGCAAAAGCATCATGGGTGCATTTTAAAAACATGTGCATTTTAAAAACATGTACATGTATTCGACTACGCAGATATCCCAGCTGACTTGCCAGCTAATATCAGCTTCTTGAATTTGTATTTCTCTGTTTGGAGCAGAACAATAAAATGTATTGTATTCAGTGGGATAAGTGGATAATCAAAATAACTGTAAATACATGTGATAATTTTTATAATCAAAATGTTATGACACCCTGCGAATCCTTTTCCAGTGACTGTCGGGTTCCAACTGTTGTGTCATTTGTGATAAATACAGTTTTTTTTGTTTTGTTTTTTTTAACAGCGGCTCTTTCACCCCACAGACTAAATGAACTCTAGTTTAGAGGTTGATTTTTTTCTTCTGTCTGCGATTATGCTTCTGCAATAAAAGATGGGTGATGAATTCGTTTTACACATTTTTACCAGGAGCCAACAGATATGTCTCCATCTGTAAGTGTTATTGCAAAAAAAAAGAAAAATTAGACTTCTTTTCTCATGTGGATGCTGTGTACATTTTAGTCCTTTTTTCTGCTTGAGTACCTTCCAAAGTTAGATTTCTGACCTTGACATTAGAATCATATGTTTTTTTTTTAATGTTTTTTTGTTTTTGTTTTTGTTTTTTTTGCAGCAGTTAACCTGCAAGTAAAGTTTCAGCTGTCTGGGTTTGTTTCTGTCAGGCTGGGTCAGACTCGCTTTTGCTGAGGCACGATGACACGCTGCTGCTTTACATGAATGTGTTCGTGTTGCTTTTGCAGCGTGTACATGCAGCACAGGTACAGGAGGACCTCACTGCGTTGACAGGTCGAGCTCTGGTGTGCATGTTTTATGACACACTGCATCAGCATGTGACTGCAGCACCGTGTGCAGCATCAGTACCAGCAGCGGTTCGGGTGAGGTCATGCAAATAAACACACACCTCGGCTGTCGCTGTAATTAGAGTGTGTGTTTGCTGAGTTAAGCATATATAGTGAAGTAAAGATAATGTAAGTGAAGGTTTTTTTTTAGCACCTCTGTAGCAGACAGGATTGCTGACGGATGTGACATTTAAGTCAGTGGGACAAGGAGCGACTTTTCATCTGTTAGCCCAAATGGCTTTTGGTCTCAGCATTGTGTCTCAGGCATAACCTACATTATCTGTGAAAGAGAGAACCACATATATATGGTAGGGAACAGGCACAAGTTTTGATTTTCTAATTTAAATATGATGTAAATGTTCAGATATGGACTGTATAAAAAGTCAATAGAGCCAGAAACATCTGGGCATTTCTAGACATGTTGCTGCTCTGAATCTCAAACCACAAAAAGTAAAAAGAAAATCAAAAACAGCTGGACTAAAAATAATGGGGAAAAGCTGTGCATTACTGCAATCTTTATCAATCTCAGTGGACTGTATTTTACTTGGCCCTGTCTGGAAGTTAACTACTTAGTCCCCTGCTACTCTCTGCAGCTGTTAATGTGTTAAGATGAAAATTGTAGTGCCATGCAATCACAAAGAAGTCTGTTCTTGATAGCTCAGAGGGGAAGTGGTGCTCTCTGAGGTCTTAGTACTTCCTCAGTCTGGCGGTCACAGTAACTGGGTTGGCTTGATTAATTCAAAGGCCATGGGACTGCGCAGCAATTACAGAGCATCTGGAATGGGCTGTCAAGAAACTGTCTACACCCAGACAAGCATTAATTCATCTCAAGATCCATTTGTGTTGTGTTTCTACTGTGATGTCCTCCCATTTCTCTTCATATTGAAGGTGATCTCCCTCCATGTATCCTATCAAACAATAACAACCTAAAACACATTTTTATTATTAGTCTTGACTCTGAACTCATCTGTATTAACAGCTGAGCATCAAATGATGAAAACCTTCAAGGTTTTTACTTTGGATTATTACATTATTACCTTTGCTCTCAGAAACAAGATCATTTCACAAAAACTGCCTGGGTGAAAGTTATTAGCCTTTCTGATGCTGTTAGTCATGTTTATATCCTTTTATCCTGCAGGTATTTGCTGTAGCTTTTAACAAGCTTCTGACAGCTCAGTCTTCTTTAAGAAATAGTTTAGCAATTTCAGATTAGATGGCCTTCTGGCTCGGAGCTTTGTCTTCAGTTCCTGCCACAGATTTTCAGTGTAGCTGAAGTCAGGACTTTGTGCAGGTTAGTCAATAGTTTTCACTCTGGGCTTCTGTGGGAAAGTCTTCATCAATGTGCTTTGGATTGTTATCATACTTGAAGAAAAAGCTACAACTCAGACCCAGTTCTGCTACTGACTGCTTCAGGTTTTCTTTCAAAGTCATCAGTCCGTCTTGAAGGAGTCTTTTCTTCAGAAGAGTTGTTTATGTCTGAAGCTTTGCAGTCCAGTCCAGTGCCTGTGCCAGCTTGTCCCGTGTTTCTCTCCGGTTACATTTCCTAATGACACATCTGACTCCTGTTTGTGAGACAGAAAATGCTGTGACAACTTTGTTTATTCTTCTCCCGCTTCATGACGAAGTGACATATTTTCAGTGTCGTCAAATATAGTTTGAAGTCGGCTAACAACAGCTTTACAAAACCAGAGATAGGACATCAAGTTCTTTGAGTTTTTCTAGTGTGCATCATACTAACTTTGTAGCTTTGTTTTTTTGCCTCAATTAATAAAAAGCATCAATTTGTAATGGCATCAATTCAAGTAGCTGTTTCTTCAAGGCACAGAAGCTTTCATATCTCAATCTTCTATCAGTTAATTATAATAGTTAATAGTTAATAATAGTTAATAGTTAGTTCTAATAGATGCAAATAATTTCTGTAGCTCTTAAAAATGTCCTGCTGCTCTAAAGACACAACGATTTTCACAGATACAGTATTGCTAACAGGCTCAGAGCTCCTAAAAAAATCAAAAACAGATGTTTTTGTTTGTTTGTTTGCATACAGTTGCTTGTGTAGTATAGTCTTAAGCCAAGTCTGTTACCTCACAACTTCCAGAAAACCTCATCCTTTAATAAGTTGTTTGCTGTTTATATGTCTGCCCACAGTGTCCAGACCTATAAAACTGAACCCAGTTTTAGATTTACAGTTGTTGGATTCGCAGGATTTTCCTGCTCCTCCTCTTTAACCCCAGTCCTTCTCATTACTGTCTGCCTCCTGCCAACCTGGATGCTGTCTGTATCCTTGCACTCTGACCCCACAGAGATGGATCTCGCAGACAATATTTGTGTTTGTGATCTGCAATAAACTGGGGGCACAGATTGTGGCAGTAACAGAGGCAGAGACGGTATGATAGCAGAGGAGCAATTTAATAGGATTTACTCTAGACTTTAAAGCTAAAATGTCAACATTTCCAAACTTATTTTGTAATAGAACCAGCCCAATCATCATAATGGTTTTGTGGTATGTTGTATTGCTAGCATACATGGACAGCTCTCCTTTCTACTGTACAATATGTTAAACTAAACACAAAAGCAAATATGAGAATATTCTCTGTTGCAAACATACTAGTTAAAACTGGACTAAACCTTAATCTGTTTATTATATTTACAATTTTATTCAATAGATGTTATTGCCTCCTAGATAAAAAGCAAACAGGAAATGTAATAGCAGCCTGAATATTCTCCTAAGCGTGTCAACAATAAATCACTCACCATGACCTTGTGGGAGAATCATGACTTGTATGTGAATGCAGTGTCAGCTGCTCTCTTGTCCTCTGGACATATAAGTTCATATCCCAAAATACAATTTATCAATTCAAATGGAGCAACGTGGACAACATTTGAATACTGTGCTCTGAAGTCTTGAAAAAAATGCTGCTTTACTCTGCAGCTTCACTCAGTTAACTCAAGAACTCCTGAGTTAACCCAAGTTGAGATCAAATAAGACTCTAAAAGATAGATACATAAGAATGGCTTGTACGTGCTAATGCTACACTGTAGCATGTAATAAACGACTGACTGGTCAACTTCTCATCCTAGATTTTTGCAACAAGACCTGCAAGAATTATGTAGTAATTATTCTCAAAATGTAGAAACTTGAGGATCCTAAATGATCTTCTGTCCTTACTGTT